>NC_137202.1:3348856-3553973 GCF_960531495.2 Zeus faber | reverse complement strand
CGCCGGCGCAGGTGACTGTAAGGGGCGGCGCCACTATCGCCAGGGAAGGGAAGAGGGAAGAGGTTCTGTCTGCATACAGAAGCGCTCATCATGTGGTACAAGGGGAGGGACAGGACTACGCCCTGGCGACTGATGTATGCTATTGCCCACAACATGGAACCGACACAAAGGAACCATGCGCTTCTCCACACTGATAAAGCCTGCTTGCACCTCAATGACACCGTTATTTTGTGGTGTTTGTCTTTTACTGGGTGAACATGTATGGATATTGTACTACTTCTGGAAGGCCCTGGCCCGCAACATGCCGAGGGGCAGTGGCACAGTGGCACAAAAGTGACGTCACTAACCGTCCGGGTTCTAACTGTGATGCGCATGACTTGATGGCCTGAACTCTGGCTGAAGAGAGAGGCCATCATCGGAACACAATCCAGCTCCCTGCCTAAAAAGTGGTGCGCTGGCTCTGGGTCAATATGCTTTTTTCTAGATGTTGATAGCGAAGCCTCGACTTTTCACATGGGTAGGGTTCAACTTGGTGCCTGACTGACTTCCCTTTGGGACTGGCAGAGCAGAGCAGCCAGTCGTCCAAACAGTTGTACATGCTCACATTCTTACTCTCTCAAGATACTAATATTATGAAAGGGCATAGGAAAACAGCGCCTGTGGACAATGCAGCCGATGTGACGTGTAAAAGCGCCACTGTTAACCATCGCCGGAGGCAGAGCCAGAGACAATTTGACAGAGTTCAAATGCATTCTGCATGTGAAGAAAAGGAAAAAGTTTAAGAAAGATCTTCTAAAATTAAACTGCCTTGAACTAAACTATCATAACAATTTATTAGTGACAAAGACAAAGCTGCCTCTACTCTATTGGTCCAAAAACCACATCTGAAGATTTGGTTAACCCAAATGTGGTGATTTACGGCTGGAGACAGTGAAACAGGGAGGGCAGCACTCTCACATCAGATTCACACACTAGAAGCGTTTACACACCTGTCATTAGGGGCCAAAAAAATACAAAAGCACACATAATTTCCCGCGGACAAGACCAGAGGGTGGGAGGATTAGATGAAGAGGAAGGGTCAGAGATTGAGATAGTGAGGAAGAAGAGGGTGACAGAGAGAAAAAGGTAACAACAAGAACAAGACAAAGGAGAAAGGATGCTAGCCAAGGTGGAAAATCTGGTTTCAGAGAGCAAAGTTCCACCCTAGGATTTTGCATCAATCTTGTGGATTTCACAACCCAGAGATCCAAGACATGAGTGGAATCAGATGAATCAGTGCATGGCTGGGGCAAAGACCTGACAGGACTTTTGACTTTGTGAACCTGGATTTTCCACCACTGGTCGATACCTCCCTTCTGTATCAAACAGTGGAAATGAGGCGGCTTGAGAAGGGATTGAAATAATTGGAGTTTATTGTCAGACTTTGATATTCTTCCTTGATTTATTTTCCCCAATAAGTCCCCCCCCCCCAATTCTATTCTCACACACACATCAACAATCGTCTGTACCTGAAGCTTTACTTTCCAACAGGAATTCATGGCTGGATCCGGACGGCGTCCACATACACACACACACACACACACACACACACACACACACACACACACACACACAACTCTGGACACAACTGATCCAACGTATACACACAACTTTGAGATGCGTTTTCTCCTTTACGGACAATTTATTCAGGCACAGGGTCCGTGTCTAAACAGGGATATGCACACTATACTATATACAGTACATCCTAACACTGTGCACACATACTTTTCTGTTTTCTTTGTGTTTTTAAGCTGTAGAGTCACTGTCAGTCTCCACTCAGGATGAAGCTCTCTCTTCCATCACACATTACTCGGGGAGATGGCTGGGGCACTTCACGAGGCCTGGTGTCGACAGAATACACACAAAACTTTGAAGGGATGCACGCGATACACAGGCCACCATATAATTCAACCGCCGCCCCTCAACGAGAATGTGAGGAATAAAAAAAAAATAACAATAATATTAAAAGGAAAAGGTTAATTGATCTTATGGTTATACCATCATTTGTCTGAAGAAGCTGCCAGAGCGACAGTCGACAGGGTACAGCGCTCCGATCTGCAGCAACAACGCCGTTTCCTGCCAACAAGGCAGTGCGAGGCAATGAACGAGAGGAGGTTTGGCTGCACGGGACATTTATTTCTGTCTGAACATAGAACATGGCATAAGCACACCATGATCAGCTTAGGCTGGATCATACTGCTGAATGCACAGCTTAAAACCAGGCCAACCTGTTTTTTTATGCATATATTCATGCATCTATTAATAGTAGATTCCCTGCATCATGTAAAGAAAATCTGAGGCGCTCCAACTATAGCTGTATAATTTGCTAACTAATCACATGAATCCAGCACTAGTACCTACTTCCCAACAGCAGCGTTGGGAAGTAGGTTTCACCAATGTTCAGGTATCTATGAACTAAAACAGTGGTTTTCAACCGGGGGTCCACTGAGGTACTTAAGTCAAAATGTCTTTGTGAAAAAGAAAAAAAAAAAAATTTTTAAACAAAAAACATTTTATTGAGTAAACTCCAACCATTAACACTAGAACAGCTTGATTCTTTTCAACTTCAGTATACAGCTAAAAGTGAGCCAATTTCGCAACCTCTGACAGTGAGAGATGTTAGTGGCCTGACTTCTGTCAAAATGTGATTGATGACCCCATGTACTAATTTGATAGGTCAAAAGGTTAAACGGTCCTATGAAGTGAACATTGGTCTCTTTCATCTCATTGATCTTAGTGAACTATTTGATCTCCTTGAAGCCTTTAAAGTGAAAATCTGGTGTCTTTCACCTTAGTTGAGAGGTTGTTATTGAATTTTAATACGGTCTGGGTGTCCTTTGATCACAAACAACGCTTTGGTATGAACATGTGTTTTTTTAATGAGCACTTGATGTTAAAAATGCCTCCCACCCCCCACCCTACATGATGCGGGGGATCCACCCCCAACCCACGTGATGCTTAGCCCCAGTGACATGTTTAAACATGTCTTCGTGCCCCCCCACCCCACCCACATGACCTAAGCCTAACCCATGCACCACCCACATGATGAGCTATTCAAAGTCCCACCCCTGCAGCTTTTTTACGCCATTAAAATTCTCTCTCTAGACGCAAATGTTAGCTGAGTGTGGTGTTTTACCAATAAATAAATAAAACATAAAACTCCCAAAGTGTTTCTCTAATGTGTAATTAAGTCTTAAAACTTTATCTTAAAACCTTCACAACATCCTGACTACCGCTATTCACATGGAAAGCTTAGACGCCTGTTTATGTTCAATTTCAAATGATTGTTGTGGTCATTGAACAGTCGCAGTAAACAATTACAATTTTAATTTTAATATTAGAATATTTATGCTTTCAATGTAAAATCTCATAATGTGCATTTTGGGGGGACCTTATTTACATGTAATGTTTAGCTTACATTTGGGCTGTCAATCGATTAAATGTAATCAAATTAATAACCTGATCTGTAATTACTCAAATTAATTGCAAATAAACTCATCAATATTCTTTGTGAAAAGCCCGGCATATACATTACAAAAGATGGCTTTAGAAGTCACTGATGTTTTATTTTAATCTCTCTACGTTTTCAGAAATACATGTGTTTATTTGATTTAAGATGGAAATAAAAGGTAACATTCTTATTGGTGTTTATGTGCAGTTTATTTTTAAAGAATCTTGCAATGAGGGAGGATAATAAAAAAACGTGACTCCATTCCATAGTTCAGTACGTTTCTCTGTGATAAAATGCTGAGTAGGACATAACGTCAATCCTCCTCTCCTGTCTCTGTATGGAACGGGGGGGACAGACCAGCTGTTTTTCAGCACTTTTGTTGGTTAAACCATCATGAACAGCCATTCCTCCTCTGCATAAACAAACTCAGATGCTGTGCGTGCGGCCATGTTTGCTGTTTAGTGCTCTTCTTTGTGTACTACTTCCTGCTTGACACGGTACTCCACAGCCACAGCCACCCGTGGTTTCCAAGCACACGGCAACGGACAATGTGGCCGATACAAACGCCCTGCGTTCTATGCATGGATGGCAGGTACTGTAGGTATAACCTGCCCTTTATTAATCAATCAATCAATCAATGTGGTAAATTGACCATAGTTTATATTAACTACTGGTGGGAAAAATAAGACTGAAGCCAACCAAGTACACAACATTGAAATGTAAAATTAATGCTGTTTTTTAGCAAGTACTCAAATGTAAAACAGGTAAAGATAGGCAGAATAACCTAAACAGACCGTTTCTCCAGCACTCCAGCACCAAATCCTAAACTAAAGGTGTCATAAAAGCAATAAGATGAGTACTGATCTCAATATTTGCATTATTCTTTATACTAAAGCGGTTATCTTTTTAAGTTAAAAAATTTAACGTAAATAGCCTGAGTATATTAGTAATGTTATATTAGTGGTTAAAGCTGTTGTGTTTTAGGGGTAGGGCCTAGTATCAAAATGTGATACTTTTACTGCATCAGTGCTACAGAGCATAGACAAATTAAGTTCTTCATTAAATTCTTCAGACACAATATTTAATTAAGCACGGCACTTGTTGATTGTTTTATCAGGTGCGTCTGTGTTGTATCTGAATGCTGATTCTGACCTTTTGTGCTTTTAATAATTGTAATTTAATCGAATTAATAATCTCAGGGAAGTTCATTTTGACAAAAAAAAATGCTACTGCTTACACCTCATGACAGCATGATTCTCTCACACACACACACACACACACACACACACACACACACACACACCCACACACTTTTAGTGTAGCCTAAGCTCTACAATGTAAAGGTTATTGTCTTTTGTCTCTAAACTAAAAAATATGGGTTGCTCTTGAGTAATTCTTTGCAAAGGTGGAGAAGGAAGCAGCAGTAGCACTAGTGCTGCAGGTGCTCCTGCAGAACTGTTGATAGTGGACAGTTCAGAGTCAGACTTGCAAGAACCTTCGGTAAAACTTAAGAGCAAAACGCTGAACATGTAGGCTATGCTTTTGGATTAAAATGTGCTTTATTTATGAGATTATCAGTAGGACTATAATCAGGTGGCATACAATTGGCAAAGTAATACAAGTTTAACTTTGTTATTTAAAATGTTTAGAATGTTAATCACATTCTGCAGAGCAGCAAGATGTGCAATGAGAGAGAGAGAGAGAGAAATAGAGCAAGAGAGAGAGAGAGAGAGAGAGAGAGAGAAATAGAGCAAGAGAGAGAGAGAGAGAGAGAGAGAAATAGAGCAAGAGAGAGAGAGAGAGAGAGAGAGAGAGAGAGAGAGAGAGAGAGGGGTTCAGAGCCCAGTACAGGGAAATTGAAAGGGCCAGCGAAAGCACTGAAAATCCATCAGATTATTTTGCCCTTCCTCAGACCAAGGATTTTGACTTTTCAGTACCACCCAAAACAAACCCCTCAAAGAGTCATTCCCAATGTATTCCACTCCAAAACACAGCACAAACAGAAAAGGGCATACATACAATGAGGTAACTCACTCCTTGTTCGGCTCAGTATGTCTTGCATTCGCAAAGCCTTCAGCCAGTGACAGTGCATTATCAAAGGAGGCATGCAGGCCTGGAAACATGCCCATCAGCGAGTACAGGAACATGAGAGAAGCAAGACCCATAGAGAAAGTACAGAAGCCTTTTTCCTTAGAACCAGCAAAGCAGACACCCGTACCCTTGTGAGTAATAAGTAAAAATATCAGTTCAACCAGACTAGGTCAGAAAGAGGAGGCAGGTCATAGAACATGTGATTGATGTAGTTTAAGTTACCGGTCAAATAAACAAATAAATAAATAAATAAATGTGGGCTTAGATATAGAGGACACAGACATTAGGCTGCACATAACTTGGAAACATGGTCGTCAATCATGGCAACTTTCTTGAGCTTATATTGTTGCTAAGCAAATATGATGTCTGCCTACAATAGCATGTTAGTGATTGCATTGAGAAGAGCAGGAGGCAGATGGGAAGTATAGGAAGAAGGTCCTTGATAGCTATGTCCAAAACAACAGCCAATAAAGTAATTTGAGTCATCAGATTGGTGATCCAGCAGACAATTGATGTTGAAGTGAGAAAGGCAGGGATGTTCTCAACACAAATGGACACAACGCAGGATTTAACATCCAAAGAAAAGTGTGCAGTAGTTATACAATATGTCACTGATGTTGTCCACGAGAGACTCATTGCGGTCATCGACTGTGAGTCATCGACTGAGCAGTACTTTGTGAACCTTGTGAAACAGACCCTTAAGAAGATGGACATATACACCAAACAGTGTGTTGGTAATGCAACAGATGGAGCAGCTAATATGCAGGGACAACACAGGGGCTTCTATGCGTTGCTCACAGGAGTCTCTCCTAACCAAGTACACATATAGTGTTACTCACCTTGTACTTATGGACAACACTGGGGTTGTTGTGGCAAGTGAATCCCTTTTCTCACTTCTGAATGACATTGCAATGTTCGTTTGAGATTCCTACAAGCGCATGAAGCTATGGGAAGAAACCAGTGAGGACAGGAGACACAGACAACTTGGTGCAATGGGTGAAACCCACTGGGAGGCCAAATAGGAGGCCTTGAGGAAAGTATTTGAAAGATTTGCAAAGCCTGACTGTCCACTTCACATGGACGTGATCGTCACTATGGAAAGTATTGAAAAATATGTAACCATAAAACCTGCCATCTGAAGCAAGACCCAAGGAATGAAACCATACTTACAGCTGAGGTTTTTCCTCTGGATTTTCGAACAAATGTCCCCTCTCTCTTAATGCTTGCAAACAAGTGGCATGGATATCGTAACAACACAGCGTTTGGTGACGCGAACAGAGGACAATCGGAGAAAGTGTGCCGGACACTTTGAGGATACGAAGAGAGCAGAAGACGACTTTGTTGAGTGGGCAAATGGCATTCTGGTGGAGCAGCAGGACTGTAATGTTGAAGCTCAGACTGCTCTCCCAGAGAAGAGAATGAGAAAAAAATAAGAGAAAGCCAGCTGAGTCGGCAGAAGGCGAGCCCATTGCTAGCAGGCGTTGCTGGACACTGTTGTTTAAAGTATTCACCACTGTTACGCAGCAAATGTAGTGCTGTGCGCAGATGTCACCTGCATGGATCCAAAGCATTTTCCTGAGATCAGAGAAAAGGGCCTTCTAGAGACAGCCATGAAGGAGCTCAGCAAATGCTTACTGGATACAATACCAGGGCTGCCGCCACCAGTGCTGGATCAGGGGAAGACTTTGAGGATCCTGATGAAAGTGTGGAGTTGGTGAGCTGAAGTTGTTCCACGTAAAAACTGCCCGATATGCTGCTATCCTCTCCCGTCCCAGTACAATCTGCTGAAGGACGCGTTTCACATCATTGGTTTGTGTTACAAGTTCCCCCTCACCCCATCCATCCCCCAGGTGGCCTGTAACACAGGCCACCTGGGGGATGGGCCATGTTTCCCCTTTTCCACTAACCCGAACAGAGTGCTGGTTCTGGGCTGGTACTAGTGCTGGTTCGCAGTTGGTTCAACTCGCAAACCCTCTAAGAACCAATTTGTTTTTTCACAGGAAAAACGGGTCCAAGAGCCACATCATTATAGCACTGTAGACGTCTGCATCTGTCTTTTCATCAGGATGGGGGACAGTTATTATTATTATTATTATTGTTTATGTTTCGGGGTGCATTGTTTATTTTATTGGGTTAGGTAATGAGTGGGACAGAACATGATGAACGTCTTTGTAAGCACTGAAAAAAAAAAAAAGTATTATTATTATTATTTTTATTATTATAATTATTATTTTAATTGTGGTGAAAACCTGGACAATTTGGTAGTGAATGTTAAAAACCGGGAGGGGGACTTAAACTCTGGCAGTCCGGAGCCCGGAGTTCTGGCAGCGCTGCCCCTGCCAAGCGAGCAGTTTCGTATTAAATAAGGGGTCTGAGAGGACCTTCTCCACCCTGAAAGTCGTGAAGAAATGCCTAAGAACCTCTCTCACTCAAGAGAACCTTGAAGCATTTTTTTTGATGGCAACAGAGAAGGAGACTCTTATGGGACTTGACAAAGATAACATCAGTGACAAGATGTCAGAATGCAGCGAGTAACTGTGCTGCCTAGTGATTTGCTAGTGGTAATTAGTTGACTGGCTGACAAAGGTGAAATAAAATTTGCTGTGAGTTAAATCTTGTAGAGAGATGTTTTTTGGACTTTCGTCTTATACTTGCAGTTACAGTATGTAGCCAAGGTTCAATGTTCCAATGTTCTTGTAGTGGAGTGCTTTTTGAACTTTAGTATCATTGTAGCTAGCTCTGTATCTCATTCTAATTTTTAAATGCGTAGGCTGATTGTTTTGTGTCTAGCCTCGTACATTGTATGTGCTATGATTGGTGTATTCCTAGTTAGTTTTTGAGGGTGCACCCATAGACATACAGTATAGCATAGCTTGAAAACTCAGTATTCAGATAGGCTACTTGTTGGTCAGTCCCAATCTTTTGTATTTTGTAATCTGGATCACTTTCTTCCCAGATGAACACATTACATTTACATTTAGTCATTTATCAGACGCTTTTATCCAAAGCGACTTACAATTATTCAAACACCGACGGACGCAGCCATCAGGAGCAATGAGGGGTTAAGTGTCTTGCTCAAGGACACTACAGCATGCTAGCAGGAGGAGCCTGGGATCCAACCAGCAACCTTTAGATCACTAGATGACCAGCTCTATGCCTAGTGCTGTGCATGTAGTCATGTTTGATGGATATTCCTAAATTTGATAGGAATATCTGTATGATTGACGTTACTATTTATGGATGAAGTCATGAGATTATCTCTATTCACTACTGTTAGTACAAAGGATTGCAAAGAGTAGTGGATTATTGGCTGGATATTTTCTGACCCATATCTACCACATAAGCCAAACCTTTAAACCCAAACCTTTAAACTTTCCACTGTTAGGGCAAATCATTCTTTAAGTCTCACAGTCACAACCATTTTGTTTTCTATTTTTTACCACAGTCAACCACTGTTAATCATCTAACTACGACTCAAGCACATGACCCGTAGTACTAGTGTCAATTGGGCCGATACTTGCACATTTTGAGAAAATCGGCATCGGCCGATGCCTATGTTCACGAGGCAGATTATTATTATTATAATTTTTTTTTTTTTTAAATGTCTGCAGACTATTGTTATCAAAAAAAAATATTTTCCTACCCACATCAATTCTCAATATTTGAAACTGTTTCAATACTCATTTTCCGCACTATGGATTTACCAGAAGCAGCTGCTTCCTTGCTCTCTCTTCTCTCCCACAGCTAGACACACACCGCTGCGGTGCCCACATTGCCCCGCATCCTCTCACAAACGCACTGTCATCACTCATTCATTTGTTATGGTGTTACTCATTATAGATGGCAAGTACAGAACCTCCGTGACCGGTTTTGAAAGAAAACAGCACTACTGCTGTTTTGAAATACTTCGCATTTGAGGCAAAGCGTAAACCTAACTCAGAGAGTTGGAGTGGAAGTTTTATATTGCTCCTCCAGACAGCGCTGCGCTGGCGTTACCGTGGCAATTTTCCTGTCTTTTTATTTGAGATCTATTTATCTTTGTCTGTTTCATAGCTTGTATGAAACAACATTTTTCAAAACACCAAGGTTCTTTTTAAGTGTCGGTTCAAATACAGGAACAGAGTGCAGAACGGAGCACAGATCTCGGGCCTCCTGTTGCATTCCGCTCGCGGAAATCCGCTACCTTGATGCCCATTCACGTTTAAAAAATATATAAATAAATAGATAAAGCACATAACAAGGGCACTGTGGACATCAAGGGCACCCTCATCCCAGTTCCCGGCTCCTGTGCCTGTCTTTTTGGATTTCGGATCTATTTATTTTCATTTGTTTCCTACATCTATGAAACAGAAATGTCCTCTCCGCCATCTCACTCGTTGAGTTACACATGCGCGTAGACTCGTTAGGCAAGTGGCAAGGAAAAGCCAATCAATTTGGATGATCTAAAGCTGATCTTTTACCTCTAGCCAATCATGTTTGTCGCTATAAAAAGAACCCCCGCCCCCTCCCTCGTGGGTAGGTTGCACATATAGTTTAACAGACTGTAAACGCACTGGCCTCGGCGACAGAGCGGCAGCTTCGAAACGCGGAGAAGAGGGAGAAAGATGATGTATCGTTGACAAACGAGGGGCACATACATGCATAGTTTGCCATTTTTTTGGTTATTTAAGTTCCGACACAAAGCGGAGGGTAAATATCCATCGTGTAAAATATGTCGACGAGACGTGCCGACCAAGTAGCCTGCCTATCAATTGTTTTTAATCTCAATAAACAGATAATATTTGACCGGGACACTGAAATCTTCTAGGAGACGTGGGCCGCCACCGATTTTTTGTAACTGAAACCCTGATGCGAACGGTCTGGATTTTCTATTTTTTTTATTTGTGGCAATACATTGCATTGGATTGCATATTTCAAAATGTAACTGAATAATTGATTACTTGAATTGCAAAACTAACGGTTTATGTCACTTGTTACAACAAAAAAGTCATCTGAGTACTGTGGGGCGTTACTTTATAGAACATTACCCCCAACACTGGTCACGGGTCAATCAAATGAGTCACATGGTCATCAATCTAATTATGACAGGGGGCAGGCCACTGACCTCTCTCTACTGTGGATTCAAAAACCTCAGATTGTTGAGTAACGTTCCAAAACCTCAGACAAAACTGGTGCAGGCTGAACAAGCTCAATAAAAATGGTATGTGGTTTGTATTACTGTATTGGTATTAAACAGCACGTAAAATCCTATTTCAGATTTGTGAAAACTTTATTTTATTCCTCATAACATAAAAAAGATTTTCGGATTTCTCGTTTTTTTCCCCAACAGTAGGAGGTCAAGAGAAAAAATGAAATAAAAACAACTGTACTTTGTAGTCAAACCTGGACTAGATTATAATAAGAAGCCTAAACAGGATTTCAAACCCAATTTTTTATTTGTGAAACCTGAATTCTATTTGCGGACACAGGAAAGAGGTGGAGTTCACTGTATTTTTTTACACACAGACCAGTTATGGCCCTATTGCACCTCCAGATGAGAAGTGCTTTTTCTGTGGTTTCCTTTTTCCGTTAATGTCCAAAAGCCATGTGGACAGAGGAACACAGGAGTGGGCAGCTGGACAGCAGAACCAGATGAGAAATCCCAAATATGTTCAGAAACAGCAGTGGGTAGAAAGCTCGGCTAACCACACAACCTTGGTCGAAACCCGACTTGGTCTCGCAGCTTCCGGGATGAATCATTGGTTTTTGAGACAAAAAATATTGAATCCTATTTCTTTTTAAATAGTGCGAAGTTAACCAAATATGTTAGTTTCTGGTTTCCTCAAGCGCAGGTCAAGTGTTTACCCAGCACATTGTGTTTGTCTTGGATTTGAACGAATCAAGGAACACTGTAAACGGCCCGAAGTGTGGGAGTATCTTATTCTCAGTCTTACATGTGACACAGTTATTTGCAAACCACAGCCAGACGACCGCAGTGTCACAAGGTGTCACGTGTCAGAGTCAGAGTGCGTGTCCTTGTCCACATCACGCTGAGGTAGCCTGTAAAGTTAAGACAGCAGGAAGGACCTCCACAGAGTGTGTGGCACCTCCACAGAGCTATGTGTGTGTGCATGAGAGCGAGCCTGTATCCGTCCTAAAACCACATCACACAGAGTTAATGAAGTCAGCGGCATTGTGCTTGTGTGTCTGTGTGTGTGTGTGTGTGTGTGTGTGTGTGTGTGTGTGCGCCTGCGTGTGTGCGCATTCCTATGGCAGGCGTCTGTGTTCTCATCAGCAGGATGTGCGCCTGTGGGTTTCCCCTCCTCTCATCTCTCCATCTCGGGCATAATTGCATCAGTGTGTCCAAAACAGGAAGTGGGTGAGCAGAGCCGGTTCGCGGTGGACTCAGCCGTAGTATCATTCCACGTATGGTATCTGGCGACCGTGCAGCGCTAACTGCATTTCAGTTCAGTGAAAAGCAGATCAGATCAGCTTTATCCTTCCAGACCGCCAGTCCGTGTTCTCAGTAGACTTGGGCGATTGGACGAATATATCAGCATCTGGCAGTTGGGGTCAATCAGTGGTTGTTCTTTTACTTTGCAAATTGAATTACCTGTAAAGCGCAAATCAAAGTTTGTGCGAATAGGAATTGGTATTCCCCGTCGCCGCTTTAACCGCGTCCGCTGCTTTTCTTCCCCTCTGGAGAAATCCACAAAAAGAAGCGATACATCAGCATAAAACCTGTTTCCAGGTCATTCCAGGTCTCTCTCACTTTGTTTCGGTTCAGGGAGCTTGCGCCGCCTCCTCCAGAGAGCAGAGACCTAGGGACAGGCATTTCTCTGAGATAACGATTTGATCCTTTTGTTTTTCTTTATTTATTTAGATAGCTTTTAAAACTCCAAATTAAGGCGATTGTTTTAACCGAACCTCAGCGTTGCAGTGAGAGCCGGTGCCCCGTCCGGTGCCGCATTTGCAAATTACTTCTTTTACTTCATTCTGCCGGTTGCGTCCAGTTTAAAGCAAAATAATCTCATTTGATTGCAGAGGCAGAGGGAGACAGGGGCACAGGCTGCCCCCCCGCCGCGCAAAATATATCGACAATCGCCGGTTGTTGGGCCCATGGTTGCTGGCAGGAAAATTTTGTCATATCGTCCAACCCTAGTTCTCATCTCTCCTCACATGTCAACACAAAGCAGTTTAGGGACGTCTTGGGTTTTAAATGGCTCAAAGTGATTATTTCAGGGATGCGTGGACAGACCCATTATGGATTCCTTCCTTTCCTGATCGTGTGCTCCTCCTCATAAAGCTCCTGGAGGGTCCTTGCTCTTTTCCAAAGATTCTACTACACCACACCCTCTGCAAACATTTTTTCTCTCATGATGAGATGGAAAGAAACTGAGATGGGCGTGGATAAAGTGACAGAGAGACTAACAGGCTGGTTAGAGAGATGCGGTGGAGTGGAGGAGAGTTGGGGTGAAAGACTTTGTGATTATGTATTAATTTTTTTTTTTTTTTTTTTTTTAAAAGCCTGATTGATTTATGAGCAGAACCTAGGGTTGAACCGTTCTTCGTGTCTGAAGCCATTACTTATATTTCAATCAAATCAAAATAGTCAAGCCAATGGTAATTAGTTTAGTCTAGAAATCCCTCATTAACTGTGAAGAGCGTGTGAGCCCTCAGTAATACAATCACACACACACACACACACACACACACACACACACACGCACACACACACACACACACGTGCAGAGACATAAACGGGATCCAAGAGTTTTTAGCAATGACAACAGCAAAATGACAGAAATACCGCCAAGAGCGCTGATAAGGGACCATTAGAGAGCACCCGCTCCGTCTCACTTCCTCACTGGTCGCAGGGCCACTCTGCCTCCAGGAAGCGCTCAAATAACAGCCCGTGGAGCACCACCAGCGAGCATCTTCTTTTAAGATAGCTGCACTCAGTGGGGGCTCAGGGACGTCTTGTGTTGTGGTAAAAAAAAAAAAAAAAAAATAACACAATACCCCCCTCCATGCCTCACACCCGGAAGAATGCCAGAAGAAAAAATGTAAAAAGAAAAACATGCTCAATTCTCACGGCTCTCAAGCCTCAAACGAGCCACAACCAGATAAGGCAGAAGAAGAATGTTCTACAGAGAGGTCAGCTGGTGGGCAACAGGCTCATAAATGCTCGGGCTCGACAATATTGACAAAGTCAAATTAAAACACCTCGATATCGATAATTTGGCGATGACTACGAGATGAGATATTTACACATTTTCACATGTTTACATCATTAGGGATTTCGATATTATGGCCATTGGTTATAAAATCGAGAACAACCTATTTAATTTACTGTAATGCTCCTGAAAGACATAACTTCACTACATCACGATATTACAAGAACCAAAATACCAGACCATATCTGGTCTCTGATCACGATATCGAGACTATAACAATTCATCACCAGACTAACTAAATGCCCTGGCGACAGACATGTTTTTTTTAACGCCACAGTCCATGCTGCCCGATGCCGACCACCTCTCCTCTCCCTTCCTGCCACGACAGGTTTTAAGCTTGGACTCAACACGTGACAAAGTTAATCCCTACTGTACACACACACACACACACAGACACACACACACACACTGACACACACACACACAGACACATACACACACACACAGATTACATCCCTCCCTCCTCTGCGTCGTCCATCACCCCCGTCTCCACCGCTCCAGTCGCTGATTTGACACAAAGCCCTCTGATTTGGTGCATCAGTCGTTAATGTGATAATACTAAGCTGTGGATTGAGGGAAAAGACATCAGATTGCTCTGCCGTGGAGGACATTTCAGAGCGAGGCTGTGTGAGTGTGTGTGTGTGTGTGTGTAAGAGGCCTCCGAATCGCTCCCAACCCCCAATGGGATCGCTGGTGTTGTCCACTACTGGAGCCGTGACTTGCTCACCGTTCCACTCAGGCCGCTTTCACACCAGAGTGACGACGGCTCCTGAGGTTAAGAGACAGTTGCAGAGAGACGCGGGCGGTGGGGAAGGGTTGTTTGGATCCAGTGGGCTTCCTGTGTTCACCACCAGCTCACCAGGGTTTGTTTTAACATATATTAGATAGATGGTGTCCCAGCACTTCACATCAAGAACAATAGACGATAATAATAACAAAAAATAGATAAGAAAGGCAAAAATTGAAAAAATGAAAAGTGTCGTACCTCATATTTATTTCTTGTATATTTCACTTGAATTTATTTTATATTTATATGTAATATATTTTGTTCGCCAGGCATCGCCAGATTGAGTCGCAAATGCATATTAGTGTGGAATCTCTCACTTCATTTTCAATTTCCAAGGGGCATTACCGATGGGAGCAGATCAAAATGTCTCTGGACACAACTGGATAGACTTACAACCAATCAGAGCATTGGTTAGACCTACAACCAATCAGAGCATTGGTTAGACCTACAACCAATCAGAGCATTGGCTAGACCCACAACGAATCAGAACATTGTATAGACCTACAACCAATCAGAGCATTGGATAGACCTACAAACAATCAGAGCATTGGATAGACCTACAACCAATCAGAGCATTGGATAGACCTACAACCAATCAGAGCATTGGATAGACCCACAAACAGCAACAAAACATGTGACGTAGCGCTGAGCAAGTGTGTTGGTAAATTTAACTTTTACCAAATCCTGTTGGAATTACGGCAAACACATCTTTCAAATCAAGAAAAGCTTTTTTGAGAAAATATACTTTCTAGTTGGTTCAATACTATCACGATAGCGGATTCAAGAGACTCTCCCACATCAGTGGCAGCCATCTTGGTAAGGTACCCCAATGGCAATAGCGGATTCAACAGACCATTCCACGTCAGCCACCTTGGTAAGGTGCCTCAACGGCGATAGCAGCTTCAACAGAGCGTTCCACGTCAATGGCAGCCATCTTGGTAAAGTGCGTCAACGGCTTTCCTCTCCATCGTCATCGTATCAAACCTGGCCCATATCAGATGAATGTTGTGATTTGCCCGATCCTGGCAAGGATGGATGGAAATCTATTTGAATGGGAAGCCAGATGCATTCTGCATAGCAAATGAAACATGAGCTGCAGATTGGTCTGGTTTCCAGGCTGATGTTTTGTACAATATATATATAAATTAATTATTACATACAGCATATTTCATTTATTGTGATCACTAGTTAAACCATTATGATTAGCATTGTATTTATCAGAAAAATCCAAATCTGATGAGTCAAAGCTGACAGCACTCGTTTTGCCACAGCATGTTTTGAAGCGATGGCGGGGCGTGAAGTCTCTTGGGCGTGAGAAGGGCATGCGACCCTCACGTATGACGGCCGCTGCGTCGCCTGAACAAAGGGCAGAGGGGAGCGCCGGGGAAAGTGGGTCAAGCTTTCAACACCACCGGGATGGCAGATGCAGCGCTGCAAAACACAAACACACACATCATAGAGTGCGCACACGCAAAATCCTTTATCTGGTCCATAAAATACACCTGAGGCTGAGTCTCTCTCTCTCTCTCTCTCTCTCACCACGGAAACAGAAGGCCTCAACATATCAACTAAAAGGAATAAGCATTCCTCCCTCTGTTCCGTCTCGCTTTCTCTCTTGCATGTCCTGTCATTTTGGACACACACACAGACAACACATCAAGGACACAAGCATGTGTCCAGATACGCGGTTACACAGTGGAAAATAATCACAATCGGCGCCAATGAGCAGAACATTTTCTGAAAACATTGGAACACGAGGACATCAACATCAACATTCGTCTGTACCTGAAGCTTCACTTTCCAACAGGAATTCATGGCTGGATCCGGACGGCGTCCTCACACATATAACCGCACTCGCAGACGCACACACACACACACACAGACAATGGCTCCTGGGGGAAGTTACATGCCCCCTGAGTAAATCCTCGAGGAGAAGCAACACAAAGGGAAGGAGTCCGTCTTCACAAAACACGGAAGTGGCGATGGCGGCGGCAACAACGACAGTCGTCTCTGTGGCAACCGCAGCCTCAGCGGCAAGGGTGCGGAGACAAAGACCAAAAGAGGAGAGAGAGAGAGAGGGGCGAGAGAGGTAGAACAAGCAGCTGCCCTACATTTCTCACACACACACACACACACACACACACACACACACACACACACACACACACACACACACACAGAGAGACAGAGAGAGAGGGAGAGCTCCTCCACCGCTTCTTGTCCAGGCTTGTTCTCAGATGCAGAACACACACGCACGCGCTGACACACACAGTGCCGGTCTGGTATTGTAATCCCACTGACTGAGCTGCCACTTCCTCCAGCTGATCTTGATGGCAGGGGAGGGTGGGGAGGAGTGTGCTGCTGTTGAATCATTCATGACAGGGGAGGAGTTGTCCTTTAAATAGACTCCCAGAGCTTAACCCCAAAGCACCTCCCACTAAACCTGCCGAAATCACGCCCACGCCCCGCCCCAACCCACTCCACCCCATCCCCATCCCCAGCTTGACATTACTGTGCATAAAGCGGCATGCCCGAGTACACATGCAAACCCAGAAAGACATTCTCCAAAATGCTGACCACGAACCCGTCTGTTTGTCAAATTGATTGATAGAAAGAGATACGGACCATCACCCGCCATCGACCAATGGGAGAAGCTTTTGCCGCCGTAGGGACGAATAGGAACGGGGTGGGGAGCAGAGATGACGGACGGTAATTTACTAGAGACATCGTCGCAGCTGGATTCAAGGGCAAAGCAGCAGCTCTGACACGTCCAGCGGCGCCACAATGAGGGAAATAAAACAAAGACGCTGCACACAGTCAGTTTCATTAAGCGAACACGGTGAGGTTTCACTTCACAAGGTTTTTTTTTTTGTTTTACACACAAAAAAAAAAAAAAAAAAAAAAAAAAATCACATTTTAATCGTGATTTTATGTTATTTGATCTGCTTTGTGTGGACATGACTGTCCACACAAATACAGATTTTTTCTGAAGACGCATTTTTCCCCCTCCATTAAAATTTTTATGAATAAATAAATCTTCGTCCACACGAGAACGCAAAAACAATTTAAAACACTCACATAAGCATTTCAAGCCAGGATGGGGCGATAATATCTTACTTGATGTCAACACACCAAAGTGCAACATTTAGAGCATATGTATTGAGCTTCTTCTTTAGCGCATTTTTAATATTATATTATTATAGTATTCATACACAATACTGTATCGGCGTAACAGGAACACACGAAAACACATACGTTTTGAAAAATGTCCACCCTGGAGGTGTTTTCACAAAAGATTTGTTTTCAGGGATCTGAAATGGTTTCTGTGTGTACGGGCCAAAACGCAGAGAAAATAGTAAATATTTATTAATTATTCACGTATAATGTATTAATTAATTTATTCATTATTTATTTAAACATTTCGCTTGATGCACATCCTATATTTTATTATTTTATTGTTTTCTAATGTTTAACTTTGTAATTAACCGCATTTTGTATTTTTTTATTGTAATTTTTTGATTGTGCCTAAAGGCATTTGACAGAGATAATTGGACATATCTCTTCTCAACTCTCAACAAATTTGCTTCTGTCATCACCAATGGTTACACCTCACAGCATTTCACTTTACAATGTGGCACAAGACAAGGATGTCCGCTCTCCACTTTACTATTCGCCATCTTTATTGAACCCCTCACGCCGGCCAGCCGTCAGCACAGTAATATCGTTGGCATACAAACAGGAAACTGTTCATAAAATCAGTTTCTATGCAGACAATATTTTGTTATATTTACGGAACCCAATACCATCCCAACTGGAAATATTCAATCTTCTATCAAAATTTTCAGCCATCTCAGACTAGTCAATAAATTGGACTAAAACCACGGTCTTACCCTTCAGTGGGGAGGACTGGAATGTAATGGAACTTCCCTTAACCATTACAGCAGGCAGCATTAGATACCTTGGTATTGATATCACCATCAATCTGTTAGATTGTTTTGTTTATCCATAACTTTACTCCATTGTTCAAATCCATCGAAGAAGACCTCATTCAATGGAACAACCTACCCATCTCACTAATTGGCAGGAAAGCAGCACCTGGGGGGTGCCCTTGGGGGTTGCCTGCCGCCGGCTTCCGTGTTTCGGTCTCGGGTGTGGTAGCGGGTTTGGGGCTCCGAGGCAGGGGGTGTGGATTGTGAGGTCGGGTCTGGGCCCCGTGGTCGGCACGCTGCTGGGGTCGCCTGACCTGTGGGCGGGGCGGGGCGGGGTCGCATGTCCATTTGCGGCCCGTGTGGAGGGGTGGACTGTCATGCCAGGGCTTGTTGGATGTCTCATCTGGTCCAGGGCTCCTGGCTTCTCTGTGGGTTGGGGGGTCTTCTGTGGCTGCAGTGCATTGTGCTCAGAGCTTTCTTGAGGTCGTGGGGTGTCTTTATGGCTGTGGGACCCGTGGGTGGCTTTGAGGCCTTTTCCACTGCTGGGAGGCACTACGATATAGTACTTAACCCATACACCAGAACTCATTGGGGCAAGTCCTGTGTATTCACCGGTGGACACATCACACACACACACACACACACACCCAGCATGTGCCTCGAACACCTATCCCACACCACCTATCTCTCCTAAACTGCCGTAATTGCTGTTCAAATGTTCGTTCAATTAATTGATCATGTTTTATTCAAATACATGTCTGATGTTGTCGTCTGATGTTTCTATGTTTTGTCAAATTGTTGTTTGCATCTCACCTGTGGTGATTCTCCCCCTCTTGGGGTAGTAATGATGATTAGTTGTTTATAGACCAAAACATGCTAACATTATTCTCCAAAGAGGGGGATTGGTGGCAGATCTGTGTAACAAAAAGCTGTGCTCTGGTCATTCTACAGGTCATCCACAGGACAGAGTTCTTGCAAGCGATTCTTGATGATTAATAAAGAGTTGCTTTGCAGGTTGAGAATTTGAACTCCACCTGCAGATGAACTCTGTCTTGGATGCAATGGCATACAAATACCCTGTGTTGTATGCCAAGCCGGCTGACAGCACAGGTTAAAAAGTAAAAACAAATAAATCGTCTGATCAGCTTGTCCAGTGAAAAAAAATAAAAATAAGCAGAGGGGACATTTGGGGAACCTATACAATGATTTTGTCGATATATTATATCGACAAACTGACTATAAAAACCAAATTTTTGGAGAACTCCAAAGAGATAATGGCATCCTAGCCAGTCAAAAGCCTTTTTGGCGTCAAGGGAAAGTGCAATGTAATTTTTGGAAAAATTACAAAATGTGCAAAATGGATAATATAAAAAAAAAAAACCTCTTACAGTAAAAGTCCACCGGAAGCGTTGGCGCAGTGTATGGGGGCGGCATGGCACGCCATAAGAAAACTCCTCCAATAAAATCCTGAGCAAGCTGAGCAGCATTTCTCAATTTTTGAGAGGTCTCTTTTTGAGAAGTTTTATTATTTTTTTTCCAACTGCGTGCGGCTTTGCAAGCCTTTTCAATAGAAACACAAGATAAAACTACAGAGAAAGGCTTATCAAGGCTTTTCAATCCCTTTATGTAGGAGATAATTTGCCCCCTTAAGTAGGACTTGAGTGCATCCCAGAAAATTAAGCTATTAGGGGCGGAGTGTCTATTTGTCAGTGTGAAAAAAATGAATATTCTCCAATAAAGGAGCAGTTCTGGTTGCATGAGGAGCATAGGATTAAGCCCCCATCGGTGGCGCAGTGCATTGCGCTGTTGCCTCACAGCAAGAAGGTCCCGCCTAGGACGCTGTTGGCACCGTGCTCCGGGTGGGTTATCTCCCAAATAGGAGCCTTTCTGTGTGGAGTTTGCATGTTCTCCCCGTGCTCACATGGGGTTTCCTCCACCTAACGTCAGTAAGGACCCCCACCAAAAACATGCACACATCATGGTCTGACCAGCGATGGACACTCATCACCAGGTCCCCGGGCGCGTCCACGATTGCTGCCCACTGCTCCTGGCTGTGCCCCCGGAGGAAGGACAAGCCAGGATGGGTTAAACCCAGAGGCCAAATTTCACCGGCCACCATCCAAAGCATGTGTGCGTGTGTGTGTGCGTGCGTGCATGTGTTGTAGTGTGGTGTGTTGCGTGACGATTAAAGATTCTTCTTCTTCTTCCATCTATAGGACGCTTTAGGCAATGGAAATAGACAAATCCAAGGGGGAGTGGTCGCTCAATAACCAAGAAAGGTATCGAGCGTCCAACACTCATTGCATTGAGGCACTGAGGGGTGGATAGGAAAAAGTTATCTATACGCGTGTGGGTGCCATGAAGGTGTGAATGAAAAGAATAATCCCTGTCTCCTGGGTTGAACCACTTCCAAACTTATGTCAAATTCAAGTCCCTCATGAAAGCAATTCATTAATTAATTAAGATGCCTTAGAGAAAGTGGCCAATTAGAAGCACGCCAAATGCTTGTACTATATAGAGGAAAACATTTGGAATAAATGCAGGGTCATCAAAGTTGGGAGCATAGATGTTCAACAGTGACCAACATTCAGAGTACATACAGTATGCCCCTCAACAAACACAAACCTGCCCATGGGTCTTCCTAGTAACGATAAAAGAGATGGTGTTATTGGTAAGGATTACGGTTCCTCTTACCTTGGTATTAAAGGAGGAAGCGTAACACAGAACACCGGGCCAACCCACTCCTGCTTGAATTTCTTATGTTTATTATCAGAGTGGTGTATTTCCGAATGAATGAATCTGTATGAATAGACTCTTTTCCTTTTGATTTGGCTATTCAAGCACTTGGTGTTGAATGTTATAAATTTAACCGGATTCATCATTGGATATGTTTACAGTCGTGCGACAGTATAATCATCTCTATCCCACCAAAATGTACACAAATAAAAGTAGTACAAACAAAAGCACACATAAAATACGTGTAAATATTTATCCAAATCTTGTCTCCCCAAATGAGTCAAGCTGCAAGATCCCATCCGATCATGCAACCTCACTATTAACCTACGTACAGAGGTTCCTCTTTCTCCTCATTGTTATGAACATCTTATAAGTGCTTTAACCAAAACTGTAACAGAGAGAGCGAAGCAACTGAATAGAGGTAGGCTCCCTGAGTGGCCGACACTAAACTGTATAATATCCTATTGCAGTGGATCTTTGAAAATATAAACAGTAAGAACAACAACAGACCCATATACAATCAAATATCAAGGCTGACAGCTACACCATAGTTTGTAGGACCAAAATTACATCAAAAATCGAAAGGTTAAAGAGAAAAGAAGATCCGGAAGAATGGTGTTGCTGAAAAACTGGGGGCATCACTGGCTCAGACTAAGCTGCAACATACAATATAGAGTCAGGGATATTGTAAAGCCAAAGTTCAAACAATAAGAATACCTTGGGATTACCTGGAGCAGTGTCTAGGTGCTTGCTAAACACTCCTCTAGGTCCCTGATGGCCCACGCAGGCTTGGAGGCATCATGTCCCACGAGGGCCGCCGACCTCGCGTAGCCGTGGGAGCCCTGCTTGGGTGCGGCCCACGCCCAGCGGGGTGTGTGAGCACGCCTGGGTCCCAGCCATGCCGAAGGGGGCACTTCCAGAGTTTATGTTGGCTATGCTGCTCAATCCTGATTGGCTGAAGCAAGTAGCTGAATACATTTCAATACTTCCGCATAAGCGGTTGGAGATAAACTAATAGGATAAACTAATAGGAGCATAGCCCCTAAAGGGCAGAGCGTCATGACAGGGCTAATATTCAAATAAAATGCAAGCAAATCAAGATTTTAACATAAATCTAAAAGAATGTGTGCCTGCTTCACATTAATTAAAGGGTCAACTGGGACCTACAGTACTTATTCAGACAAATTGTGAAATTATGCCTGTCACATGGTTTTAGTAGAATAGTGATTTTAGCTGTATCTCAATATCAATATCAGACTTCAAGATTACTCGCTAAAATATTTTCCGACTGACTATTGTCATTATCGAGCGCACCCATTTGTCAAGTCTAAATTCTAAGGATGAACAACACGAGAGGTGAAGACTTGTGCGTCCGACTCTAGAACTACCCTCAAAATCCATTTGCACCAAAGTGCTTTCTGAAGGTTAGGGCATATCCAATTTACAGCGGAGCTACAGTCTCTATAATCCTCTCATCTCAGCTGGAGTAACCCTGTCATGCTCAGAGTCAAAGCAATATCAATATAATTTAGTCATCAAGTCGGCGTCAAGCCAGGAGCCGGCCAATAAGATTTGCCTTCAGGCAGCAAATGGGGAAGAGGAAAAAAAAGATCATTAATTGACTATTAAACGCAATTGAAGCAAGCCTAACAAGGCTTAAACAGCCAGTCAAATGGAAGATAACAAGCAAGAGTTTCTTCTCTGGGGCTCGGAGGGATGAGGAAAAGAGAAAGGTTGAAGCGCTGGCTGATATTTGCAGGGGTACCACCTGCAGCGCAGAAAAATACGGCACACTTACCACCTACAGCGAACCACCCACACCTCACTGGAAAATTTTGCCGTTTTGATAACAATTTCCCCGACTCTATGGAAGCACACAACATGGTTAGTTCAGCTTGTGCCAGACACGCTTGAAAGGTTAATGTACAAGGACCGACAACTGTAAGTAATGATAGTAATAAGTAAGTAGTAATAATAAGTCTCTCTTTTTTTATAGAAAACAACCCTTCCCTGATCTGTGACTCTCATTGAAGACATTCTAGGACATTTTAGACACGTCCTTGGGTCCCCAGCAACAAACCCACCAAGTGTGAAGTACATTGGGTAAACGGTTGTTGAGATAATCAAAGGACATACAGACAGATTCCTTCCACTGCATGTCCGTTCAAAACGGCATAGTTTAAAATGCTAAAAAAATAAGCACCAAATGTGAAAATATAGGGATGTTCAGTCAATGAGTTAGTCGCGTTTATGCAGACTGCCAGGCCCTCGTGCTTCACATAATGGATGATGATGTCACAAATCCCGCCCCCCCACACTTAGTGGAATTGGATGATGTCACAAAGTGCCCCAGCTGCACAGACCGGCTCGCTGTTTGCCTGTTTGTTTTAAAGTTCATTAACGTTACATGTGTCGCAGTGTCCTAAATTCAACACTGCACATCCTTGGGTCCCCAGCAATACACCCGCCAAGTGGCAAGTAGATGGGATGAACGACTGTTAAATAATCAGTTAGATAATCAAAGGATATACAGAAGGACGGAGACTGCTAGAATTATAGACAGATGCAGGACTGTGTTATTCTTGCTACTGTGAAAGAGTTTGGACAGAACAAATCGTGTCTCGTATTGATTCAGTAAGGGACGTAACATTTTATCCTTCAATGCAGGATAATTCAGATTTTCAAGATTTTTAAGGGACAGGCGGCAACCCTGGATACCCTGGATGGGGAACGATTGTATCAACGAATGAGCATACATACAACACAAGCTGTTCATTAGTGCTCCCCTAGTGGACAGTGACGATCATGCAAGTAGGACGCCAAATCATTGGCAAGAAAAATATTTTTTTATATCAATGAAAAAAATAACAAATTTCATGGTTACTTTCTAAATGTTTTCAAAGCTCATTTGATTGTTCAAACTTTGGAAATGCATCAACACTGATGCACCGTAACTCATGGAGCCCAATGTTGATCTGCTTTGTTTGCCTTGTGCTGCTCCTCTAGCGGGCCTGTCTGGGCACTTTTTTTTTTTTAATTTCAAGTGAGCCGAGAGGGGTAGAACAGGGGTGCTCAATACGTCGATCACGATCTACCAGTCGATCGCAAAGGTAGTATTGGTAGATCGCATGACATTAAAAAAATAGACGTCAGCCTATCATCCATCCCGTCACTTGATTGATACAGGGCAGCCAGTCAGATGACATCTGAATTTTTCGGACACTTAGGTCACTGCGCATGCACAAACAACGGCGCTAAGTGCAGCAAAACCAACAAGCTAGTCAGCGAGTTACCTCCAATTTTTAGCCCTCGGTTTTTTTTCTTAAACCTAAGAAAGGGTATAAAAATGAGTGGGACAGCTGGACCAAGTAAGAAGACAAAAACTTATCACTTGCATACGGAATGGGAGGAGGACTTTTTTTTTCACTATGACATTTTGAAGTGCGTTTGCCTCATCTGCCAGTCTACCATCGCAATACCCAAGAAGGGAAATGTGGAGCTGACTGTTCATGGAAAACACACTACGACACCGACTTCCCGCTGAAAAGCGAGCTGAGAAAGGTGGAGGAACTCAAATCCCAGTTGTCCAGACAGCAGTCATTTTTCACACAACAAACTTCAAAAGCGAAAGCCGCCACCGAAGCATTGTTCCGGGTGAGTCACGTCATCGTTAATAAGAAGTCCTTCCAAGACGGAGAGATGGTAAAAGAGGCATTCGTTGAAGCAGCGGACTCATTGTTCCGAGACTTTAAAAATAAGGCAGAAATATTATCTTCGATCAAAGCTCTCCAGCTGTCAAGAAGTACAGTTACACGGCGCTGTGAAGCCATGGCTGAGGATTTAACCCAGCAACTTTGGAAGGACATCGGAGATTGCGAGTGTTTCTCACTGCAGTTGGATGAATCTGAGGATGCATCGGTGGTGACTTGTGTGGACGTGGGACAGCCAAGTATCCCAGAATGCATTTCGCACCAAGCGGTGGTAATGGCATTGGTCCCCGGGAGTCTGTACCCCCGAGTCGAAAGAAAGAGAAATTGCAACAGGAAAACAGAGAGGGAGAGAAAGAGAGAGACAACTATCTCCGTGGAGGGTCAGATAGCCCACCAGGCCTTAAATTGAGCTGTAATAGCCAGTTCAGTTCATATTCAAATATGGTCATGCATACTGATAACTCCAGCTGGTCCGTCTCAAATTAAGAGGAGAACACAAGACCCGAGGGAGAAGATGCGACGGCTATGGCTGATGGGTAAAGCAACCACTTGGAAGATTTAACTCAAAATATTAAACTAAAATACCATTCCCTTAAATGTCGAGCAACTGCAGTCCTGTTTGCTAGTTACACACCCAGGGGTGAATTGCAAAGAATGGATTGTGGCCACTAATAGCGCCATGAATTGCGCATTACTTGCGCCCTCTATCTGCGGCGTCTCAACGTCCGATTCACAAACTATATTGCGCTAATGATATGCCAGCGCAAACGTGCCCATAAAGTTTTGCTGCTGAGTGCAATTTGCCCTCAATTTGCGTCCGATCGCAATTATCCATGTGGCAAAGTAAATAAGGGCAATTTTCACATTCTAACGTGACAACCACATTACGCACGGCAACGAGGAGACTGTCTCCCCGTATGCGGTACCCCGTTGGGAGTCTCCCCGTGCATACCCCACCCCCATATCATATACATTTTCAAATCCCAATGTTTAACTTTAAAGGTAAATATGCTGTGATCGCGCAGGGAGCGGATCGGCACCACTGCCTTTATCTTTGTCCACGCAGTTACCACCAGGTCTCTACAAACTGTAACCACTTCACTCTAACTGTGTGTGGATATTAACCGCTATTTGCGTCGAGGCTCATTTGCATAGACAGGGGCCAATTTTGCATTTCACCATTTGTGGGTACTTTGTGAATTAGACGCTCACTTTTTCTGTTATTTGCGGCAGTTTTGCGGCTGCAAAAGCCGCACAATCCTTTTGTAAATTTTCTCCTCAGTGTGTATTGCCCAAGGGCGCATGGGTGCTTTGGAAAAATGAAGCCTGGCTATATCAAGTGCGTCTGGTGGCTGTTAACAGAACAACCTGTAAATGCGTGTTATTTCATAAATTCCCTTCATGTCCATATCAGTCGCAATAATAATTTGTCAGAAAATTTTACTTTACTGAAGTTATTTGATGACATCAAAAGGGGGCGTGGTCAGGCCTGGTGATGAGTTGATTGACAGTTCTCATTGACAGCCTGCAGTTCAGTGGGTGGAGCTAGAGAGGTGTGTGGACGTACACTCCATGTTACCATGCAAACAATACCCCGCCTCCGATTTGCACCTACTGCGCAACAGCGAGACAAGATGACTGCGACTAAGCCACCAAGTATTTGTCTTCAAAAATTCAACAGATCTGAGTAAATGGGGTCACGGCATCCATTTCATATACAGTCGCTGCTCGTTTGAATATTCCAACGTAACTCGGCCAAGGAAGAGTTCTGGGCCACATGCATTCATAATCAGAACATGCACACAGCGTGCCGTCAATTAGCCACCACCCCCATCACATACCACCACCACTGAACCTGGTGTTAGTTAAGTGGGTGTCGCTGGACAATTTATTGATCAGCCACCCGGTCAACAAAGTAAAAAAATATATATATAATCCTGCCCCCGGCCCTCCCTCTGGCCTTTATCTCGCCTCGCCATTGCGTTAATTTTGACACCCAGTGGAGAACATCTAACCTTGGGAGAGCCAGCGGGGTTGTCGTGTGTCGCTCCAGCTGGGCACTGGCATGACAGGCCGCACAAGACGGGAAGACACAACATTGGGGTGATCCTCTGAGCGCCGCAATCAAATCGCTCGGCTCAGATTTCACGTCGCTATTTCTAGCCGGCAGTACCTTAGGCAGTACCTTAGGCAGTACCTTAGGCAGTACCTTAAGAACGTTCTTCTTCCACCACAAGCTTCGACATCGAAGCGTGTGGGTGACTAGTAGGGTTGGGCGATATGTCAACATTTTCCTACCAGCCACTGTTATCCCAACAACCGGCAAATGCTGATATACTGTATTCACATGTTTTGCGAACCATTCTCTCTGATCGGGCTCGGACAATCTCCTGCTCCTCGTGGCCTCTGTCTGAAAAAATTATTTCTAACGCTGGTGTAGAAAGTCTCCAATCTCCTCCTTTATATCAGCAACATAAAGACAAAAATCGCCCAAAAACAACAACAACGTCAACAAAAAAAAAACAATCACCCATGGACGCAGCCAATCCCGGATTGCCGATTAATCAGCCAATCGCCCAAGCCGAGTTACTAGCAGCCAACAGTCTCAGCATGTCCAAAATGAGCCAAATCAACTTCAACATCCACTGGGTCAGGGTTCAAATAGGGGATTGGGGCTGGTGATAACACTCTTTATCAGATAAGTATCTAAAGTATTTGACTGGCTCACGAGGGTGCGAGAGCTGGCAGCAGACGCAGGTCTCCAATTCCTTTTAAAACAGAACGGGTGGAGGTGGGTTGTAAGTGTGTGCTTTTGGAGTGCAGGGTCTCCTTGCGCTCTCTTGGACTGGTTTATGCTCCTCGGGGCCATGCGTGGGTGTTGCTCTGCGGGGCTTCCGGCTTCTCTGGGGGCTGAGGGCTCTTCTGTGGCTGCAGGTGCTCGGGGCTTTCCTGCGGCTGTGGAGTGTCTATACGGCTGCGGGAAACTTAGGAAATATGACTCAACAGATGAATCCTCCTTGTGTCTGTGCCTAAACGCAGAGTCATCCAAGATAATTAGCAGACAGTCTGAACTTTCTGGCTGTTGAAGCTTATTACATGTTTTGACTCTTGAGCTGATGTCTGACTTCAGGTACTGAAAGAATACATTAAAAAGAAAGAAGGAACATTAGACCACCCGACAACTATAAAGAAACAAAACACAAATTTACCATGCAGTGAATGAGCAGCAATGGTTGAGGACAGTGAGTAGGGGACCACAAACTGCTGTGATAAGGTTTTAAAAGTGCCTTCTCCTGGTCAAATATAAGGAGATGAATAACTCCAACCAGGAGAGTCAACCCCCGACCAAACACACACATTCAGATTTAAATAGAATGTTAAAAAAAAAAATAAAAATTTAAATTTCCATTCCAATTCACTAGCTGACGTCTGGTGTCTGTACATCAGCAGTAACACCCAGAAGTTCCGCAGTACGAAGGCGTTACCTAACATCGGGTAGATACTATCTCGTATCACTGTATGGTGTAATTGGTCATTTTTGTTCCGTTCTTTAATTTCCTGTAGACGTCCCTTTGATGGAAGATGGAAAATGTCCAGCGTGTTTGCAGGAACACAATAAGGGTTATTTCCAAAGTCTGTGCGACTCACCGGAGCCATATTGGAATGGATCTACTTGAGATCATGATAACATTACTCGTTAACATTTTTCTTTTACGTTTTGTTTTTTTTAACTTCACTTAAAAATCCACGGACGAGTCGTCATTATGTCTACGAGGAGCCAAGAACGCCTGCCTCCCTCTCCAGGTCGGCCCTGGTCTGCTGGCTGTGACATCAATCATCACCCGCTGCTTAACAGATGGTGCCCCATCGCTGACCTCTGGAGGACAAAGAGGTCTGGGTTACAAGTACAGTAGTAGTAGTAAAGTATTTTCCTGCAAGGAGAAGAGCGAAGCCCTGGAGGAGGAGGAGAGCTACCTCCTCTGCATCCAAACAGCCTCCCTCCCTCCGCTCTGACTCAACACAGACAAACAGGACAGTGTGAAACTCTTGGTGGAAATGAGCCATGACATCATGTCATTTAGCGAGGCTAGGATGAGGAGGAAGTATGGAGAGGGAGAGGAGGATAAAGAGGAGGGGGCAGAAGAGAGAGAGAGAGAGAGAGAGAGAGAGAGAGAGAGAGAGAGAGAGAGAAGGAGAGAGAGAGAAGGAAAGAGTGAGAGAAGGAGAGAGACAGAGAGGAAAGGAGAAGGAAAAGAAAGGGGGAGAAAGAACGACAGAGGGGGATAGAGAGGCGGGAGACAAGGAAACAGCAAGAGGGAGAGAGAGAGAAGGAAAAGAGAGGGGGGCGGGAGAGAGGGAAAGAGAGGAGAGAGGTAATAAACCACAGCGTACACTGTCTTACCACAGATGTGTGACGTGCCTGTGTGCGTGTGTGTATACTCTATGCGTGTGTGTCCTTATAGTCAGACTATTTTGTTCTGTGAAACTAGCTGATGTTTATCAGTTCAGTGGTCTGTTTTCCACATCATTCTGTATTTTCCACTATTATTATCATCATGTTCTTTTCTATCTGTACCATGTGCTTTGGCAACACCATGTCTACTCATGGTCATGCCAATAAAGCCTTGATGAATTGAATGGAGAGGGAAAGAAAGGCGGGGGACAAGGAAAGAATGAAGGGGAGAGAGGCATTCAGGAAAAAGAGAGCGGAGGGAAAGAGAATTACAGAAAAAAAGAGCGAGAAGAGAGGGTGAGGAGAAAGAGAGAGAGAGAGAGGGAAAGAGAAATATAGAAAAAGAAAGAGCGAGAAGAGAGAGAGGGTGAGGAGAGAGAGGGAAAGAGACGGGTGTTTGAGGCATTGGTACGAGAAAAGTAGAAAGTCCAAGTTGTTCTAGCTGAACCAAAACAAGACACACACACACACACACACACACACACACACACACACACACACACACACACACACACAATAAGACTATTATTAAGAATATAAACGACATGACGACAAATTAAAGTTAAATTCAAGAAGCTAAACTATCGTGAGGTTGTAAGTCGTTGGAAAGGCATCATTCCCAATGGATTATGGGATGAGTAGTCTAGAGTAGAGGTGCCTTTTTTTTTTTTTTCTCTTTGACGTTTTCCAGTTCTCTTTTGAAGGGGCCTGGAGCTCCTTGCTCAGCCTGCTGCCACCGCGACCCGGCCCCGGATAAGCGGAGGAAAATGGATGGATGGATGGATGGAAATGTTTCATGGTTTTATGATTCGTCTGGTAGTTGACTGGCTTGCTTCCATGATTAAAACTCTTTATAAGGATCTTGGAGTGAACGAATGGGAAATTTACTTCCAGAAACGGAGCCGTTCTAAAACCAGACAATAATATAATATTTTTAATACAAAAACGAGGCTATACGCACGGTATATCATACATTAACACTTACATTTATATCCAGTTAAGAGCAGGGAGGGCGTGATACTGGGTTGAAGCCGACACCCAGACAGATGACAGATAGATAATGAATGGCCAGACAGGTGATAGATAAGTGCTTCGTAGAGACCCTGTTCTGTGCAGTTTGAGTCCAGCTTTCAGGATTAAGTGCAGCCTGCACATCTCCTGCTTCTTTCTTCAACACAATCCCAAAGGTAATTGAACAACAGACCGAAAGCACAATCTGAGCTTTCTTGTCGCTTTGTGACATGCCAGGACTACTCTGCCAGGTAAGTACTGGAGGCAAGTTAAGGTAAGTTTCATTTAGGAGGATTCAAATGTATATTTACTACAACACAGACAATTAATTCTATTATATAATTACATTGCCTCATGTCAATTACGCACATTTTAGTATTTTTAGAGCTTATAGCGTGTAAACACCAGGTGTCATGACATTTCACTGCATATACAGTATGTATGACCATATGTATATGACAAATAATCTCTTACACACACACACACACACACACAGACACAGACACACACAGACACACACACACACACACACACACACACACACAGAGCTTGGTTCCATGGAAGGACAGTGTGCTCGGTGGTAAACACTGTAACCTTGATGCTGTGACGACGCCCTCTCAACTCACAAGAAAAGAACCATCGGTGGCTTAGATGTACGCCACTGAAACGCTGCTGCACTGATGTAGGCTGCGCTACGCTACCAGGCACGGTAACCTCCAAGGTGCACTCCCTCTTATCTCCCACTTCAACACATGCTGGGATGGAGGATATGCGAAACAATGAATACAACTCATCATACAACCCACCCCCCAATACCTCCATCTCTAGTTTAGACTCTCAGAGAAACAGGGCCAAAAGGAGCAGCAATTTACATTTAAAGGCTGTTTTTGTATGGGCAGCATACATTTGCATATACCGTAGCTCAAGAAGCCATATATGTAAAACATGTGCAAATATATACATCCACATTGACTTTATTATACTGTGTCCAAAAATCAATTGACAGAAACCGTGTCAGGGGTCTGAGAAAGTATATACAGTACAAACACTAAATAGCTGTTTCTTACGAAGTTCCAGGTAAATAAAGTATAAAATCTTTCTGGTGCAGGGGCACCAACTTGGCGTCAGTTTCATGAAATTAATTGAACAGAAAGGCTCGCTGGCCAAAGGCATAAACAATAATTAGATCAGTTAGTCGGGTGCAGGGGGAAGTACGGCTTCACTGGCTCCTGGCCGCTGACAAGCCCCCGTGCACCGATCCCTCTCCGCAAGACAGACAAACATGAATGGAACTCCCTGCCCCGGATCGGCCTAATCAGCGCCGTGTGGGCGCTGATTAGGCCGATTCGGGGCAGCTGTGCGACCGCGGGGGCGAAGCTGCGCTGCCGTCTGCAGCCCCGGCTTAACCACACCCCTTGGTCCGCCGCAGTACTAGTGTTTAAGGTGTTTACATGCTTTTGGAATAACGTAACTACTGAAAAACCATAGTTTCCATGGAAAATGGCCTTGTCGGGTTACTGACAGGAAGTTGCTCTACTGTGTACGATCACACCGCTATGCATGGCAGACGACTTCCCCAACTTCCTGCGACAATTCCCACGGACCGACACTCAGGCACAAGTGAGCTTTTCCTCCCACATCACCTCGTTAATGAATATTTATGTGAGTGTGTGTGTGTGTCACCTCCGCTGTTTCAAGCCTGTTTTATGCTTCTCTGTAGTTCCAGGTAAATCTCTCTGCCAAGCTACACAGATGGTGTAACCGGTAATGGGTAACCGTAGGTCGCGGAAGAGCCAACACGCACACCTCCCAAATGTCAACGGATCAAACTAGATTAAATGAAGCAGATAGAAGAGAGAATTGCGGATGAGGTCCAAACGTGGATTTCTATTTGCAAATATTTTTGGGGGTCTAAAGTTTTCAAATAAAGTTTGGAAAAAACAAACAAAAGTCACCCCGGATTTCTGTGGTTAACTAAATTCAACACTGCCCCCCAGTGGACACGTTCATGTTATGTTTCCAATGGGGGACAGTGTCACATTTACTGTAGTAAAAAAATAACATTATACACAAAATATGTACTAATATAAAAGCCAACAGCTGCGCCAACGTCTCGGAACGAAACACGTACATGTGGAGACGGAGAAGCAGGATCCGACCAATATGTGATTGACGCACGAGGGGGTTTGGATGAGTCACGCGCATTAATTCCCATTCCCTCTCACGTCCCCGTAACGTCGCCATATGGGTTTCACGGTGCCCCCGCCCCCTACGCTAAGCATGAACGAGACAGCTGCGGAAGAGGAGTATTATTTTTATTTTTTATAGGCCAGACAGAATAAATGAATGAATGAATGAATGAATGAATGAATGAATGGGAGGGCCAGTGCGCAGCGTGACCCAGAACCACTTAGAAGCCGATTCGTTCTTACACCCACCGGCCCGGTAGCCTCCCCCTCTGGAGGACTGCGGCGGTCCCCTCGGTTTGTGGATGTTCCCGCGCACGATAGGGAGTCTGTTTTCCTGAAAGAAACCTCAACAGCATGGCAAACCTGTGGCTATTAAGACTCATATTCACAGCAATCCTCCCCTCCACCTCAGGTGAGAGAGAGGGAGCGAGAGAGAGAGAGAACGTATACAGCAGAAAAATTGCATTCACTCTCTACTTTCCCCCGATTCCATTTCCCACCACAGCCATCGAGAACATCTTTCAGCTGCAGCTCCCTCTCTTCTTCTCCATCTCCCTCTTCCTCCTCCTCCTTTCCCTTCATCTTCATACGTCAACTCCATCCAGACTTTTTACTGCCCTTCCCTTTTCCGCCCCACACACCTCGGTCTCGCCAAACTTTTTCCAAACCCCCTCTACTCCATCTCGCTCTCTCCGTCCTGCCGCCCCCGCCTGTCTGTTCCAGCAGACGTTCAGGTGGAAAGCAGCTCTGGCGGAGCGAGGGAGGGAGGGGGGAAGGGAAGAAAGGGAAGGAGCAGCTGCTGATATTTTCCTTATAACATCTTTCGGCTTCTTGGAGCACCCCCCGCATCGCCTTGGCTGGCCCAACACGCCGGATTAGAACGGCCTGGACGGAGGTTAGCGCAGTAAATATTCCGCAGTGAACAGTGTTATCAGAACACGCAGCGTCCGAAAAGTTTGCTGTGGATTTTGCGGAACTCAATTAAGTTGACTTTTTCCTCTCTCCATTATTCAACGAATCACTACGTGGTTAATTACTTTGTGATGGGTTATTAATTTCTCCAGTGAGGCAAATGCGAGAAACCTTCACCCAATTAATTTGGATAATACCTTTTAGATTCTGTTTATTTTATCACAAATTCCCCAAACTATTAGTTGATCGAATCTGGGCCACGGTCAGCCTGTATGAACCAGGGGACGGAGACGGCTTTACACTGTCTCGCCCTGCAGCCCTGCATTCGGGTCCAATTATGCCATGTCACTAATGCCGAGTTCAGACGACGTGATTCTGGCCTGATTTTCCCACTTAACCATTTTACCGACAGGTTTTTGGAGGTCGCCGAGCAAAGCCCAATGACGAGTGTGATGCGTGAACTAGTCACCGGGGTTCGCAGACGCCGGGGAGATATCAAGCAGGTTTAATATCTGGTCAAGTCGGGATCGAGTCGGGTGTGACGCAACAAGCTACAGCCAATGAGAGCAGACAAGGGTCGGGTGAGGGGGGGAGTCGTGACGGAGAGACCGGAGCAGCAGCCAGAAACACACAATATAGCTGTTTTACTTCTCTTCTCTAGGTTTTTTTCTCTTCTTTTAAAAATTGTAATTCTGCTTTTATTTATTTTTTTACAGTGATCAAAAATCTAATAAAAAATAAATAATCCTGTCCTGTGCATGGTATCGCATAATTTCCGGTGTCACTTCTTGCGTGTGTTTTCGTGACAAAATGTAGTTTGGAGACCCAGCAGACTCGTCTGGGATTCCCCCTGGTGAAAGATCTTGTGTGTGACCCCCTGTCAAGTTCAAGGTCATGTAATGTGAAACCACAAGACTGCAAGATTCCCGATCACAAGACAGAAAGTTGTGTAGCGTCAACAGTACAGTGATCTGACGACTTGGAAAGTCTCGTAGTGTGCCCATCGCATAACTCTGTCAATTCAGATCCTATCACTGCCTCTTGCCAGGAGTCACCTCATTCCCTTCAGCTACACCCTTTTCCACTGCACCAAACATCCACCAACAAATGGCTTTTCTCTTTAGCGGGAAAGGTTACACCCGGCATCCAGTCCTGGGAAAAATGACCCTGCAATGGTCACAGGTTTTTAATTGGCTCCAGCGCCGATTGGCAGCGATGGAAACATGACAACAGGGTAGACATGCAAATTTTGGCCTCTTTTGTGATATGCGTTGAAGTTCCGGACGTTGGCGTGAATATCTGTGTATCACTCCATCATTTAATATCTGATTTAGAATCCAAAATCAAAATAAGAAGTTAGTGACTTTCTTCCCGCAAGCGGGACCATAAAATGTTGAGTGTGGGGACTGCTCCGTGGGGACTGCGTCAACCGCTCACTGCATGGGAACCCCTATGCATCCCTGCCGGGCCCGAGCCGCTCCCGCACCGCCCCAAGCCGGTCTCCGAACCAGAGGAGCATTTCCGCTCCCACCACCGAAGGACCGGGCCGTGCATCGAATGCTGGCGTGTTGTTTGCTTTTTTCCTCCCCAATCACACTGGAAACATGACACGCCCCTATTCTGGCGCGTTCCTGAGGTTGAACGTGACACAATAGAAAAAGAAAAGGAAGGCTTACTCGTCCAATGGCAATGGGAACAGCATCAATCGCCTATTATCAGAGAGTTTACCCGCATTTATAAAACCCACGTATACATGCTTATTTCGGTGTAAAAACAATTCTAGTTTCCCTGTCCGTTTTGTTTTTTTTTACCACCTGCAGCTCATTCCCTCATTTGTCCCTCTGCATATATACCAGTCCCCTTCCCTTTGTTCACCACCGTCTTGTGTGTTTTGCTAAGTGTTCCAGCATTCTTCAGTCGTGTTTTTTTCCTGACCTGGCTGCTTTTGACCCGGCTCGCCTGCTTTCAGGACCTTGGATTCCCTGCCTGCCCCTTGTCTGATTTGTTTGTCTAAGTGACTAATCTCCCGGTTTTGACCCTGCCTGTTGACTTAAGTAAACTCAACTCTCCTTGAAACTTAGTCTGTCTCATTGTCATGCTTTTGGCTTCAAACCTGCCATTACCAGTGAACATTACAAATTCATATGAAGCCCATTTATTTATTCATTTCTTTATTAGGGGTGTTATCATAAGCTGATTGGTGATTCTCCCCGTTTATTTGTGGGTGATATTGTTCGACAGGGTCGCCATATCGGGGCGGTCAAGATCTGCTGGTAAACAAATGCAGTGTGCACTGGGGAGTGCGGGCCCCTCCGGAGTGGACTGCAGCTCGCCCAGCTCCAAACTGACTTTCAAGAAATTTGGTTGGGGGTGGGTCATCCCTCAACGCACACTGCACCTGTACAACAGCGGATCTTGGGGGGGGCACTGTCCTCCAAAAAATATTCTGAGTTTTGTTTTTTTTTGGAATTCACAGTCCATTTATGCTATTTAGACACAAACAAACTAGGGATGTTAAAATGTGACTAACCAACTGACCGTTCTCCGTGTCAGCAGTAAAATCAATAATCATTTTCTTTTGTAATGGCCTATTCAGAATGTTCTAAAATCTTCTCTATTTTCCAAAATAGCCTATTCAAAACGTTCAAAATAAGATACAACAAAAAAAATACAACTTATGGTACTGTTTTCCAAATGAGAGAGGGAGCAGAAGAAACTCCTGCACAGCCACTGCACCGCCACTTTGATGTGCACTGCAGGAGTTCTCCAAAAAACCCACGGCGCAATGAAAGTTGAATGTTGAAAGATCCCATGAATCAGAATGAAAGACCCTCCCCCCCACCTTTACCGGGCTCGGGTGCACCACCCAGCCCACTGTGCGGGGGATTTCTGTTGGATTGTCCCTTGCCCTATCTATTTCAGCATTGTCATGACGTGTAAAAATGTGAAAGACAAACATTTTCCTGAATGAAGCTGCATGTGTGAATGGTGAAACTCACTAGCGGTGCCGCAAAGGTTACCTGTAATTTACAGGGAACTACAGTATGTGTGAAAGGGGCTTAACAATAGCATAGTCCTGAGTACACAATCGAAGAAACATATATATATATACGTATATATTTATTTATTTTTTAATTAAAAATTAAAAACACATGAACTACACACAAAAAAATATTATTCGATTGGAGTCATTGATTCCAATTAAAAATGTGGCTTTAATTTGTTCAACTGATATTCATATGCAGGTATGGTTGAGGTTTTCTCAACGTAAAGTGCCTATTTAATGTCTCGATTTTAAGTTACAGAAACTCAATAATGTAGGTTTTAGAAATAAAAGCAAATTAGGAACTAGGTGGAATGAATTAGTTTCTTTTTTTCACCCTAACACTACAAAAATCTACGTCCATTGTTGTTGTAACAACAATGGATTGTCCTCCATGTCTCCACCACGCAAAACTAATTAATTAATTGTATTGTTTTTACTGCTATAATATTATATATTGTTATCTTACTTTTCAAACCAATATTTCAGACATTTTTATTCTTATTAAAGCCTTTTATTACTAAACACATTTGGGAAATGGTCCTTTCTTTATATACTGTGTTTTTCATTTTTTATATTATTCTACAGAGGATTCAAGTACAATTGTATGTGTTTATAACTACCTCGTATTCATCCAACGTCCCAACACACCCAAACTAAGAACCTCCTTCCCCTCAAGCCACACCACATATCCACCCATACTGTACATCCATGAATCTCCAATATACTGATAGCTCTATATGTACAAATGTATTAATTTTGGTTCCTTTTCATTAAGGGCTCTCAAATCCCCAGTTTAACCATATGGACTGTCTGTGCGTGTCCATTTAAAAAGCCTCAAATGCAACATTGTCCCTGATCACTTTCCTATTGCTTCAGTTCATTGTACGTTATGTTACGGCCGTATCCACTTTCCGTCGTGTGGCAGATGGCAAGCTGCGTCTGTATGTGTGTAAGTGTGTGTGTGTATATGTGTGTGTGATAGGGCTGCGGGAATGAAATTGGAAATGCTGAAATTGCCATTCGATTGTGTATTTTCTTCATAAATAAATAATTGATGATAAAGTTTTGGCTTACGTAAGTGAATCAATTCACATGTGATGAACAATAAATTTCAATATAAGTTCATCCAGTTTGTTCCACAGTGAACGCACGCAGAAACATTCCCAGTAATGAGCAAGCGCACCAACGCGTCTCCCTCTCCTCTGGGGACAAGGGAGACGTGTACAAGAGAAAGAGCGGCTTTCATCAGGATGTCCAGTAATTCAAGGGATGTGGCGATGAAAGTGGAAAATAAAACCAACCATCACCAATGGAATGTCCTCAGAGGTTCCCAACCACTGGCTTGCAGACAGTGTCAGGCTGCAGGGCACTGGCCAACAGGCCGTGAGAAGGCGGGTGGATTTTTTTCAGGAGCAGCGTCGGGAAACTGACTAATTTAAATTATATAATAATATTAATATTATTATTATAATAATAATTATAATAGACTTTATGACTTTTTATAACTCTGCACTACAGGTAGTAGACAGCCACCATACATTTTTTTTTAGGATAAAGTCAAAACGCGCAAGCTATGTATCCTTACCCTTATCCTCGATAACATGCATATACATATTGTGCACACATGAGCACACTTTCCCAGCTACACACTCAGACTTTGCTCCTACGATCGGCTGTCACAGGGGTCATTACCATTCCCCCACTTTTCCCATTCCATTGCTCCATCTTAATTTGACCTCCAAGCAGCAGCACTACATCAGGCTGCGCAGCATGAACATAACGTCTAAAAGCGTCATCTTAATGAGGAAAGAGGAAACTCAGCAAACAGCCCTCCAGCCCATCTGGTGTATATAAAGTGATTAAAGGAACATGCATGTGGGTAGATAAAGCTTTACACACAGATTTAACACAACCAGTTTGTGTTTCTTTATACGTTTATTTGTTGAGGACCAGTGCTCGGAGTGGGCCGATACTCACGGCTACGCAGTACTGGCACATTTTCTTGCGTGTCTGTTCTGTCCTCTCAAGTGAACTTATCAAGTGGAAATACTGTCAAATAGGCGGTTTTCCAACTTCAAGTATTGTTCAAGATTAAACAAGATTAGACCAAAAAAAAAAAAAAAAATTTTTTTTTTTTTTTTTAAACAAATACAAAATAGCCCTACACTTGAAACCCGTGAGAATAAGAGAGAGGTGGTCAGAGAAGGTGGCAATACCCTTCACGTTTCTGTGGAGCAACAGCTTTTGGAGGTGGTTGCCATGGCGACAACACATTCTCTCCTGTGCTTGGACCTTGCTTGCCTTTTCCGAGTGACCGATTTTTTTCATCAAGTAAACAAAGAAAAAAAGCCACAGAGTGATGTGTGTGTGTGTCGGTGTACATTAATACATGCGCCTCTGTGTGTGGCCTTGAGGGATTTTGTCCCTGTGTGTGAGCTAGCGATTCTGATTGCTGTCGCCCGAGGCTTTGTGACCTCGGGCAACAGATAATGGAGAAACCATCAGAATCCCTGAGTCATTGTGCGGTTCACATCAACATGTCAATCCAAATGGCAGACGCACAAGGAAGTGTCCACAACACCAGCAAATCCCGATGCTAAAACTTTAGGCTGAGACGTGATTCGTGGCCAAACCGCCGATGTGTCAACATTCTGCCTGCGTCAACTCGTGTTTGCCAATACTACTTTTTTTTTCCCTTTTGCGTTAATGCCTTAGGTCTGTTGCCAAGGCAACAATATGCACACCTCTCACTCTCATCTGCTTCATGCTGTTGGAAAGCAATCATCACAACACTGGTTTTGGCCGCAGCTCTCCATCCACTAATCGAGACGCTCTCAGAGTTTCTTACATTCCCTCTGGATCAGGGACGAAGACGTCAAAGGGAAACTGCTCCATCCACAGGTTCCCAGGAACACCAGATACAGTATGTGCTGTGCTCAAAGTGCGAATTCATCAGTTCAAACAGGAATCTTGACCTTTGTCCTCCTCTCCATCTCCTTTATCTGTAATTATTGATGTAAGTCAAAGAAGACACTTCCTGCAGCTCTGTGGACAATGCTTGCATTTGACCCTAAAATCTAACTGTAGCCAATGATTAAAATGGGAACCTCGGAAGCAAGACTTTCCCACATCAAATAGTTGTAATGTAAGGATACCCAGACTGGTAGTCGTTATCAGTCTAAAACAGAGTATCTGACATCATATCAAACACTGAAATAGGAAATCAATTAATTGTTCAGCTCTGCCGTACAAGTCCTGAAACCTATTTCATGCGGGTTGGACTATAGCATGCCTGCACCGCTGCAGGATTGAGAGGCTTATTAAAAAAAGTAATGTTTGAGGAAGGATGTGGCAGGAACGTTAAGGTCTAAAACAATGAAAAGTCGAAAACACCAGCCATTGCAGTCACACAAATGGAGAATTGTGATAGCTCTTCTTGAGAGAAACGACACTGCATCTATCTTCATCTATCATGGCAGTATGAAAATGCAGGAACTTGACAAGACACTTCACTGCCAGACGGACATGGCCAGAGGGGAGTTCACAGCTTGGTCAGAGTATTGATTCCATAGGCTGGGATTAACTGGCCTTATGTCCTGTTGCATGGGATAACACCAGCGGCAGAAAGAGAAAGACTGAGGAGGAAGAGGGCGCGGGGGGGGGGGGGGGGTAGAGAGAAAGTTGGAGCAACCGTCGAGACCTTGTTTTGGGTGTTGTCCAGAGTTGCCCCTTCACACACGTAGCTCACAACAGGAGATTGTCCGTGTCAGACGCATTTACACCACCTGGAAATAATCAGTTTGGTACAAACAAGGGGAGGAGCCTGGGTAGAGGGTGAAGGACACAGGACATGACGAGGACATTGACACTGCAGAGTTTTAGCACACCCAAGATGGCGGATGAGGCTACCGACTTGTCTTTTTTGGCGTTGATACTCCATGTATTTGGACGTAATACAAACCAAAGAGTGGAAAGGAATATAAAGGAAAGAAGAAAGGAGTACACAGCAGCTACGTTCCGTGCACAAAGGTAAATAACTGGCGCATGATAGAGATGTCAACATGCGACACACCCACTCGCTCGCTGTGAATAATCCAGACAATCACCTGCTCTGTTCACACATACCAACCAATCGGACATTACGCAGACTTTGATTCCGACATTTGCGTTCACACACATACAGCTCCTCCAGGTATTCTGGATAAGTTCAGGTTTGCAGTGCATGTGTGAAAGCAGCTTTAAACTCACTTATCTTGGTGAAGTACACAATGATCAATAACAGCACTAATGCAAAGGAAAGGATGGAGGGGGCTCGCTGCGTCTCACACACACAGACAGACAGACAGACAGACAGACACACAGACAGACACACACACACAACTAGTACATCAACAGCTGGCGCTTTCATACATGTCAGCGAAAACAAGATAATCCAGACTGTACGAGTACTGCTTGGATCAGGAGTGACTGATTATTTTTTTTATCATTATGATGATTATTTTTATCATTCTGATTATTTTTTTTTATAATTATGATGATTATTTTTATCATTCTGATTATTATTTTTATCATTATTTTTTGTTCAGACTTATTTTTTTGGCACATTTGGGGATAAAAGTATCGAATTAATCGTATGAAACACGGCAACTGCAGTATGCAGAGACATAGTTGAGGCCTCGCTGGAACTGGGAAATTTTAGACATCTAGTTGTTCGAGTTTGATGAATATCGATGTCCATTCGGGGCAGAAATGAGTGAGAACTTGAAAATTTACGGGCAGTCGATAAACATTTGTGTAACTTGATTAATTTGAGGAGCGGGGTGGTTGATGACATCATCATCCTAAGTTATTTAAGTCCAAGCTTCATCTCTCTGAAGTTGAGAGACTTGGCACCTTCTGCATAGCATTTGCCAACTCGGAAAACAGTAACTCGTGCGTGTTTCACAAAACCATAAAAAAACTATAATCTTATAGACAATTGATTTGGTCATATATCCCATCTGTACAACTGGGCTCACATTTGAAATTGAAGAATTGGGAAATTTGGAATTGATATAAAACAATATGTTTTACGGAACCTCAGACCTCTAATCCGTAACAAACATGACTAAACTGGACCCATTTACTGCTGCCTGCAGCTAAATGTATTATTACTGTTAATTATTTATTGATTATGGAATTATTTGGAACTTTTGGCTATTTATTTCTTTGGTTATTTTATTTTTACTTACTTTTTTCCTATTTTATTATTATTTTTATTCTCAAATTATTATTTATTATATATTTTTTTCCATTTTTTAGTGCTAGTCATCTGTAGAGAAATGCACCAAACCTCACCACTACAAATTCATATTATAGTAGATGTAAATATTCCCGGCGGAATAAACTGATTCTGATGCTGCGAGGGCAGAACGTTACAATAACCAAGATCCCAGACGATCTCCATAGTCTCACATCAAAATACCGTTATGACACATTTCTCGCCCAGTCCCACTCTCATCATGTATCACATTCCACACCACGGTCCGTACATGTTCAGCAACCAAATTGCCCGTTGGCAAAGCGATGGATCCCGGCAGGTTGGGAGGGAGGAGAGCAGCCCTCCACTCCTCTGGCAAGGGATGGATCTTCCAGGCCATGGGACTCACAGAAGCCAAATCAACATGTCACGGCCAATTGAGCAGAACCTGCAGACGAGCCCTGAAGCAACACGGCGGCAGAGAGCCTCAGTCTGGACCGAGGACAAGACAACAACTAGAGTACCAGCGTTTCAACAAACTCTACATGACCAGTGGGTTAAGCCTTTCATGTGGCAAGAGCCCATCTGGAAAATAATGATGTCTGTGCTATATTCTAATCTTTCCGTCCCAACGCCGTTGTTGGTCACAGAGTTTCAAATTCACGGCCAAAGTAAACAAAACTGGGCTCCCACGGAATAGATTAGAACGAAATAAGCATCTTAGACACTCTCCATTTGATGCCACCCCCACTAGCAGTTTAATCTCAAATACTGAATCTTGGTACAATACTAAATTAAGTCACACAGGCCACACGTTACAGTCGCTTTGTGAGATTAAAACGGGTCCCCTGGGGAAAAGTGTAAAATCCACTGTTTAAAGGGCACGTCGATTTGAAGCGAAGACCTATTCAGCTGTTGGGTCAGCTTCCTAATGGTGTTAATTTTCATCTGCATGTGTGTAGTTGGTGTGTATAGCGCACAAAGGAAGAGGAGTTGTGAATCAATGGAGCAGGGGTTAATTAGAGGATATCGTGTCTTCTGAACGTCTTCGACTGCTTATGGCGGCTCTGCCAAAAGCACACGGCCGACTGTATAATACACACAGGTAAGAACTCCCACCCACACACCTTTGAGAAAGGGAAGGAACATTATCATTATAACTCTCTTTCACACCACATTAGCTCACGTCTAACGTTCTCACGCCGTTTGCGCTAATCCTGGCTTAACCCCAGTGGACATCGGTGTGCACTCCGGATCTTAATATCGGCAAGAGAAAGGAATCGCCTTCAGAGAGCCCGAAGCCCCGACGACATCTAAACAGGGTGGATGCAGAGTGGTCAAGGGGCAAACTAAGGGCCACGTCAGTTCTTCCATGTCTAATTATGGTTTTGAGAACTTCAACCTGAAGTGGCTCAGCGACGCTGGGTCTTGAGGGAGCGCTGTACAGGAGCCGCACTGACGGGCTGACTAATAACGCCAGCTGTCGGCGCGTGAGCGTGCGCGTGTACCTGACTGCAAGAGTGCACATCCCTGAGAGTGTGGTTCCTAGAGGGACAATCCAGGAGTCTGAGAGACGTGGAGAGAGAGAGAGAGAGAGAGAGAGAGAGAGATGAAGAGCGAGAGAGAGAGCGAGAGCGACTATGAGAAAAAGAAAAGTGGCAGTTTTACAAGAACAATCCAATTATGAGGATTTAATTATGTTGCAACGGGAGAAAAGAATAAAATAATTCACAAAGCCAGAGAGATGAAATCAGACGTCCAAGGTCAGATTTTCCACAGATGCACAGATCCTGTAGCACTTCACCGGCAGAGATGAGGGGAGATCCAGTCAAGATCTGACCTGTGCAGAGTGCCCTAATAATTCTATCCGTTTTTGGAAACGGGTGGGTGAAAGGTGGTGATGCATGTTATGGCCGCCAACACAGTGCACTGCAGATTCATACATGACGAGCGCTCTGGAACACACATCATCACGGAAGTGCGATTGGAAGCAGAGAGCAGGAAAGCAAAGGTAGTGCGTCAGGATTTCTTTTGTCGTGGTATGATTTCAATGATGTCACGTTGATGAGGATGAGTGGTTCAGAAAAGTCCTCAGAGACTTAAACTGCAGTTCTTTTAATGGCGACCAGATGGTTCACTTAGTCAAAAGAAAATTACGAAGCATCTCGTTAGAAAAGAAGTCTGCACATGTATTCCACAACAATTTATGATCTCAATATCCAAGTTGACATCTTCTAATTGGTGTCTGGGTTGTTATTTTAAAATGTATCGTTACCTAACGAGGTTTAAAGAGAGGTATTTAAGGATAGGAGCATACCAAGATCGCTGCCCAAACCTATAAAGCTCTGGATCCATCCGGCCAAGACGGCAGCGAGCGTAAACCAAAACTCGAGGCTTCAAATACTCTCTTTGGAAACCACCAGGTGACATTACAGACTCTACATCCACCTTTTTCCAACAATCTACTTCGTTGGAAAACAATGGCGCCTGATGAGAAACTACACAGTTTGTGCCGAGGAGACGCGACAGCAGTGGCATCAAGTTTATCTCATTACGGGGGGGGGGTGGGGGGGTTATCATCTCTGCTGCTGTACATTTATATAAAAAAAAAGAGTTTTGTAATCTGTCAAAAAGTGTACACCCACCCACCACCCACCCCACCCACCCACCCACACCCACCCCCCCACACCCCCCCCCCCCCCCCCCCCCCCCCCCCCCCCCCCCCCCCCCCCCCCCCCCCCCGCCTTTATTTTATATTTTTCTGATTGTCAACACAGCCTATGAAAACCTGATTCTACAGTTAGACTGACTAATACCGGAATGACCTCACTGTAAAAGCATTATGATACCACTGTAACTAGGATGCACGATATGGATTATTATTATTTTTATTTTTCAGCTGATACCGATAATTACCTGCTTCTCATGGCCGATGCAGAAAAGATAACTGACCTGTATTTTATGCACACCTGAGGGGAAGAAAGGTAAGATGGAGAAGAAAGGTAAGATGTAGTGAGCAAAGATGGTGGATTTAATATTCCACAGCTCTAACCTAACCAAATCTACCTGACCAAATCCCTATTGTGAACACAACAAAAACAAAGAACGGTTCTGACCCTTCAAATTTTTAGATTTTTTTCGAGTAAAGTACATCAACAAATTTTACAAACATACGTTGGCTTTAATAGAGCTTTTTGACCAAGAATTTAAATTAAATGCTTTGACATAGTCTGTCAAATCTGACATGTCAATGTATTAAATACAGCTTTTTAGTACTAATAAAGTGCATCACTCACTACAAAAATAAGGCAGTCTGCAGATAAAACACAATGACAAAGACATATAGTAGACTGTTATGGTTAATAAAGAAATGATAATGGATCGGGGGACAGCTATGCTACTTTTAGAGCATGAGGGTGAAATAGGGTTTTCTATACTTTGGCTTTCATAGAACAGAACTATCAAACGTTTTGCATAAGAATTCAAAATAAATTAAATGCACTGACATGATCTGTCAAATCAGACATGTCAATGTATTAAACACAAGTCATTGAAACAGAAAGTAATGTGCATCCCTCAATACAAAACGAAAGGCTTTTACAGAACTGAAAGCCTATGGCTGCTTCGTCTGCAGATATAACACAATGACAAAAGGCTTCTAATAGACTGGCCCCGATGTCATTTTATGCTAAAGGGTCTCCAAATGAGTTTTCCTTGTAAACAACTTGTTTTGTTTACATTTTCATCCAAATAGACAAAAAGTTTTATATTATTATTCCCTGATCTACATGTCGTACCTCATAGAACCTTTACAAACTCCATTTTCTTTGCTCTTCCACTGTTTACACCAGTTACATTAGGTCCTTTTCAAGGGTTACGGGAAAGCTATGCTATTTTGAGGGCATAAGGGGGAGATTCTTCTCAAGAAAAAGAATTATTTTGGCCTTATCGCAACCGATCCAGTTTCTTTTATCATCAACCACATGAGCAGCAGCACAAAGCCAGCATACACTGCCGACACTAGTGCAAGGGGCTGACAGGTATTTCTTTGCAAGTTGGACCAGGGTCGGGAAATGGGATTTATTGCTTCTCCAATATTCCATTGGGCACTGAGTCCTGGTAATCCGGGACTGTGAGAGAGATCCTTGTATCTAAAAGTAGAACAAAATCACAGTAGAAGCACATTGTGGTGTATTTTATACACCAGATAATACAATTTGAAAGCTTTGTTTATCGAAACATTAAATCAACTACATTACCTGCACTTCCGTTTGGCTACTTGCCTGCTCTTCCGTAAAGTCAGTGTTTTCCTGGAAGATTTCATTGTACATTTAAAGTAAGGAATTATTGTTGCCGTCTGCGCTGGTCTTCTTTGTTTGCGGCTTGTCAGCCGTTGCACAATCCTTGCTGTTTTCAAACTTTTCCCGCAACATTTCAGGTGCTTGCCATTTTGTTCCAAGGTTGAAGTAGTGGCCCTTTTATCAAGGGGCCAGGATTGTTGCGAGATAATACAAGGGCTCCGCATGGATGTGACCCAATCGCTAGTCTACTGCTCCTGGACGTTTTCACACCCTGGTCTGTTGCAACGGTCTTGTTTAACAGTCATTTTAAGGCTTCAATGGAGGGGATTAAGTCTGCTGCTGTGGGTAGCTGAGCTAATATCTCTAGTCAGCTATTCAAAGGGATCAAGAGTGGCCAAACTGTTTTCAATTAGCGTACATTGGTATACGCTTAGAGATGCAGGTAATTCATGATCTACTCCATATCTGCAACATATACAGCAAAACATACTGTTCCATCGTGTGGCTATGTGTTGCTGGAACCGTGTAGTTTTCACGCTCAGTTGTGTCAGTAAATCTTTCAGAAGGAAGGCGGCAAGTTCAGAGTGCTTAAAATGCCCTACCATCTTCCCCCTGATCGAAGCGCAGTCGGATATACTTCTTTGGCTCCATACAGCATAGTTAACGGCAGGCTGTAAAGCGTGTGCCACACAGCCCAAGTTTGCAACCCCACATTCCTTATAGCCTGGCCAAGCACAACGTGCACACTCTCCTTTGTTATGTTCCACTGCCCAAACATGGTTTCAAAAGCGTGGCAGATCGCTGTCACTGTATGCGAACTGGAGCACTCCTGTGCAAGCAATGCTGTCCTTTTCATGTTAAAGTCGTCATCCAGCCACTGAGCCATCAAACTTAGCATACTCACTGGAATAACATCAGAAGTCCATTATGTCCGTGGTAATACTTCTATCGCTTATGTTGGTACCGATCTGACGATTAATGTGTGTCTGGCGATCACATCACAAAGGGCAGGTAAGGATACATCTGCAAGTAGCGGCGGCTTGGGAGAGTATACTGGGGTTCCAAATGCCCCATTACAGTAGCTAACAAAATCCTTGGTCTTCTACCACGGAAAAAGGCTGGTCATCAATTCCATGATTTGGTCATTAATTGCTTTAGCCTTTGGGCTCCCTTGAGTAAACTTCCTGCAGTTTTCAAATGCCTGTCAAATAGGCACTACCGCACTCACTTTTGCGTGCCAACATTGGCTGCTTCGTATTTCTTCAATACATCTTCATGGCGATGACTACTTTTCAGGTGACTTAAGATTTGTTGTGTGAAAACTCGTAGACTTTTTCCCTCCTCTCGGAACCCTTGAGGAACGTGTATTGAAAAATTGCATTTGTGTTGTCTTCCTCTGCAACTGTGAAAAATGTCCACACCAGCAATGACATGTTTGGCTCTCTCGTCTACACCGTGTGGCTCTACTAAGGTGCAGCAGTTTGACGTCATATGCGCCTGACAACAGTGTGCTGGGTTGCGACAATAAGTCAATTAAAGCAATATTGGCTTTGTATTATCGGCAGAATTTTTTCGGCTATTATTTCATAATCGTAATAATAAATAATATAAATTTTCCAATATTGGCTGATAATTTATCATGCATCCCTAACTATAACCCCACTGTAATGCCACTGTTACACCGTTATAACCACACTGTAACACCACTGTGGGAAAGTTGAGCAGGTTTCCACTTTATGCAAATGATCAGCGCAGAGTGCTGGGCGGCAGCCAATAGGAGGGAAGAAGGCGCTGAGCATTGGAAAATGGACGCTCGGACCACTGCATTGTTCCATTTCTTTTGAATGAAAAATGTCCCTTCAAACTATCGATAAAATAAGGAACAGGTCCGTGGTGTGGGGATGGTGTGCTTTAAGCAGCCACACCTGTCCTGGGTCTAGGTGATTGGGCCCAGGATCAGTGGGGCTGCATACCTGGTGCTTGTTTCCCAGGCTTCGGCCAGGGAAACAGATATGGACTATTTTCAGCATTTTGGTGCCAACGTATTTGTATATATTTGGTGCGGTAAGAGCAATGGTTGTCACTTTATAGGTTCATTTTAGAAGAATGTACAATGCATTTGCAACAGTGCGATCTTGTGACTTCCAACTTACCAGCTACAGTCTATCTGGGGTTTGGCTAGAGAGAACCAAGACAATGTTGACAAAAAAACCCCCCAAAAAAAAAAACCACCTTGTTGGCATAGCATCTGCAAACTGGTGCGGGTTCAAGGCCTGCCATTTTAAACATCCCAGTGTGTGCAGTAATGTTCTTAATTGTACAGGGTTTTCTTTTGCATTTTATTTCTATGCCTTTATTCTTCTTTATGAATTTTATGGCTGATGTAAAGCACTTTGAACTGCCCTTGTGTATGCAATGTGCTGTACCAATAGACTTGCCTTGGTCTTGAATGTGTGAGAGACGGTGTGTGTAAATGAACGCTGAAGCTTGGCTCAGCAGAGTGTTACTGTAGCTCTTCGTTCAAAGGATTAATTCATGACTCAGTGGCGTAAAAATGCATGGAACAGGAACGCACCGAGGAACAGAACAGAAAAGCATGGCCAGTTTGAAAACGTCGCTGCCAGCCAACCTGCAGCGGAGTGTCCTCATCCCTAACGCATGCATAATCCCCTCCTCGTTCGCCTTATCAAAACGACCCAGACAGTGTTATTTGCTCGAGCCGAGAGCTGTCACTTTTGGGAAACCAAACTTTTCCTCTCTCCCGTCTCTTTGATGTTGCCTTTCAACAACTTAATGAGGGAGAAGAGGAAAGAGCTCTTCCGCAAGACCCAATTGGATACGAGCACGGGAGCACATAGTAAGTAAGGGCGATTTCATACCCGTGGTTCATTTGCTTTGTTCAGAATCAGGGCCTGAACCAAACGCCCCCTGGGTTCCTTTTGGGTTCACACGGCAACATTTTACAGCGGACAAAAACTTGTAAACAAATTCCACGCGCTATTCGACTGTCCTCTCATTGGTCCTATTTTTCCTTGAAAGAATTAACAGTTAAACGACCTTCCCGGATGTAAACCACAGCGTCAAAAATGGAGCATCAACAGTGCATGTTAGATTGCATTGTGGGTAACCTCGGAGCCCTGTTGGTGCATGGCTAGAGGAGCGATGGAGAGCAGTGGGCGTGTTTATTTACTTATTACCTTATTCTAAAAGTTAGAATGTGCCTGGCTACTTCCTGTGCTCAAATAACTCAGGAGTTCTGCCTCAAGTAGGAGATCACTATTTGTTGGAAGTTACTACTGCGACCTGGATGGCATGGAGACAGCAGGGCTGGAAATGTGAACAAATGTGGGCGGGCATGTAAACAAATGCCCGCCCACAACCCATAATACACAGTGCGTTTGGTTCCCTTCCTGCAATTGGGTAGAATCAGGGTGGAATTGTGTCCTCACCGCATGGGTTCGCTTGGAAGCGATCCGAGAGCATCCCTCGGTTCGATTCAAACGGACTAAATGCGGCACATCTGAAAGCGCCCTCAAGGTGGCCGTGATGTGGAGGGTCTCTCCCTCTCCCTCCCTAGTTTGTTTTTTCCTAAGATGCTAAATGACCAGTTGTGGCCAAGATGGGCTGCGCTCTGTGACACCACACACACACACAGACACACAGACACACACACACACACACACACACACACACACACACACACACACACACACACACACACACACACACACACACACACACACACACACACACACGAACACCTCGGCTAGAGTGTGACTCATCAGCATTCAGAGAAACGACGAGCCGCTTCCCTCTTCCTCTCTGGCCTTTGTCCATTTCGCTGATGGGACCAGGGGGTAAAAACAGGAATCACTGTTATTACACTTATTCCTGTGGGGTAAGAAGGGGGGATCGGCAAGAGGGAGAGAGGGAAGGAGACGGAGAGAGAAAGAGAGAGAGAAGGGTGCTGAGAGACGAAGGGAGGGAGGGGAGCGATATATATTAGGGCGAGAGAATGGATGTGAACGTTCCCCCACAGACGTCGCTAAAACTCAGTCTGGGCTGTTATTCCCCACACTGAGACTCCGTAACAGAATTAGACACAGAGTTTGAAATATGAATCCTGTTAGACACGTCCCAATTCTAATATTAACAAAAAACAAGAAATTATAGCATTGAGTCGTGCAAAGACCTGCTTCATGAGAACCCAAGTTGAAAATGTATTCCTTGATCATTTCCACCCATTTCAGGACTGATTTAAAGTGGCGAACCTGAAGATTGTTTGGTTTAAAAAAAAAGTGTTAATTTGAAAAGACATTCATCCCATCTTTCTTTAGCTGGCACCACCACCAGAGGCCAAGACAAAAAAAAAAAACCAAACAAATCAAATCAATCGATCGATGGGAAGAAGGCAAACTTCTGGGAAAACAAAGGACGTCAATTTTTGACCAATTGAATGAAAATTGTAATGGAATTCTGGGAATTATCTCTTCGACCAAACACAGACGAGTTGTGGAATACGTTTTGTAATACTAGTTGTGTGATTGACCCAACACAGACAACCTGATGGATTGCCACTTTTAAAACACTTAAACGACGGCAAGTTGTACAAAGAATGTACAAACCACAAGGTCTGAACCGGCAACCAATTCCTCAGTGTGGTGTTTGGTGTGGTATGTGTATAAAACAAAACAAACAAAAAAAAAAAGCCCTTGCAAACGCCTGCACCAGTTCATGATACAGATGCTCCGCCATATGCGGGGCGGAAGAGGCCTCTCAGGAACACCTGCGCTGGCACCTTCCGCACTTGGCGGCCACTTCCTTTTGTGATGCGACGCGGCCGGGAGGCAGCGCCCGGCGGAGACACGTTGTCTGAGCACATGGCTTTGTTTCCAGTGCTTGAGAAAGCGACTGCACCTGAGAGCACTTGACCTCGGTGGTGAGTCAAGGGGCCCCGGAGAGCAGGGAGCGGGTCCCGGGGGGTACGACAAGGACCCCAGAGGAAACCAGCTCCGATGTCGAGTCAGTCCGGTTAACATCACAGTACCCCGATCAACCTCGTTTCAACCCTTGAACAGAATGGAAATAGATTTATCTAAACGTTGAACTGAAGGACATGCTTACAGCTAAGGCTATAGGGAAAACATGTAAATATTACAGTGTATTTTGTGTAATACCTCGATATTGATCATAATGCAGTGCTCGAAGTGGTCCGGTACTCACCGCTACGCGGTACCGGCACTTTTAACACACCCGTACTACATTTCACTCTTTGGCGTACCGGGGCATTTTCTTGCACACTTGCACTTCTCACAAGCTGCCAGTGTCTGTCCTTTGCCCTCTCAAGTGGACATACTGTGAAATATATCACTTTTTATTGAGTCAGAGCGTGCTATTTTATTTATTTATTTATTTATTTATTTATTTATTTATTTATTTATTTATTTGTAACTATTTTTGAGCAGGTTTTTTTTCTATATTGTAGAGAGCAGTGGAGAGAGACAGAAAACGTGCGGTAGAGAGAGCGAGACGCAGGCAGCAAATGACCGCAGGCTGGATTGGAAGTCAGGTCGCTGCAGGCTATATGCTACGCACGCTTATCGTGTTGAGCCACCAGGATGCCCAGGAGCACACTTTTTTATTATATGAACTCAGGATGTTAACAATTAATAAATTAACAATGTTAACAATTGTATTCACCCCGGTGTGTCTGCTTGATTCAAGTCAAGTCCAATTAATACACTGATGCCGCTGCTTACTGAGACTTAAAACCTGCAGACCGACCGGACCAAATATGATGGCTATATCCACCATCGACTATTGATTAATTGCTAATAACAATTAACAATCTGCGGCGCTGTTAATATTGTATCAACGGGAGTCTTTGTGGGGCGCAGGGTGTTTCGAGAATAAAAATACCTAGCCAGGAAGTAGTGGTACTGACTGGAACAACAGGGGGTAGTGGAAAAAGAATTCCCAGTGGAGTAGGAAGTAGTGGTAAGAAGTAGGTGGAGGCTTCCAGAAGAAGGACAAACCTCAAATATGGCTGCGCGTGCGTCATTGCCAAGGAGGAAACTATGTTTATTTTTCATCAACAACGAATGCTGCGTTCAGATGGAACACAGGAACGGGATAAATGCACTTTCTAAATGATACCGGGGGAGAAAAAAAACCTGGAGCTAGGGAGAGGTACGATGGCAAAATAAAATTAGTGATACGTTGCTATGGTGATGACTCTGATAAAATATATTACACAAAATTATTTCATGTCTGTTATTAAATATAAGAATTTTAGTTATGTTTAATAATTATATTAGAGTCTCAATGTCATTCACAGTAATTCACATGTTAACATAACGTAAAAAGTAGTGTTGTTCATAGTGACAGTAGAAATGTTTCTAAATAAAAATCTATACAAAGAGAACATTCTTCATGGTGTGCGCCACCATGACGTCAGGTCTGGGCATAAGCCTCGGAAAAATCTAACCTCATACTGTGTAAAGGAACGGCCATTTTTCAGAGTTCTGACTTCAATGGAATGCAGCATTAGCCATCACACACACACACACACACACACACACACACACACACACACACACACACACACACACACACACACACACACACACACACACACACACACACACACACACACACACACACACACACACACACACACACACACACAGCTGGATCAGAATGGTCACGGATCCTTACTTTTATATACTGTATGTCTTTATTCTCAAAAATTGTAATTGTCCTAAACTGCTTGGGGGCCTAAGCCCCAATTGGAATTAATCAATACAAAACATACAGAAAAATTGAGTACCTTTGATAAAAAATATTGTTTCTTTTATTTTAACAGTGAACCTTGGCATTAAATGCAGGGAAAAGTGAGTCCCCACTGTCTAGCGGCAGCCGCAGAACAATAATTTGTGTGAAAAGAGTCTTTTATTCCTCTGATTGACACCCCTGGCATCAGAACATTAACTTCCCATTTGCGTTCATCTGTCCATTATACATGTGCGGGGGTGGTATTTTGCAAGCCACTTGCATCGTGACACTGCTTCCGCTTTCAGCCTGTCATAAAACAACAACAAAAAAAAAAAAAAACACCCGTCATCACCACAACAGCCATGACACTTTCTGACACGCGCTCATTTGTGTCAGCGACCAATCAGGTGACGGGAGACAGCACCGTGTGACCCGCACAGACAAGAAGATCAGGACAAGGAAAATATTGAAGGAACTACAATAAATCCCAATCTCTTTTGGATGTAGACAGATTTTATACTGTATAATAAAAAAGGCCTCAATCAAAAGTAAACAGATGTTAAAACAATTTGAAAAAGCAGGTGAAAGTGTTTAAATCACCTCTATGGTCTCAACTCAAATGCTTTCTTGTCCAGTTACTGCATGCTGCAAATGCATCGACTCCACAGTCTGCACCATCAATGTTATTTTGACAAAAAACCCATTTGATTTGAGCACCAAGCTCTTCTTAAAAACAGTACTTTGCAAAAAGTGACATGATCATCCAATCCGGCACACGCCCACTCACCGGGAAACAAAAAACATTTCTTCCCACGTGTTCTGGCTCTTTTCAGCATTTTCTTTGTGGACAAATTCTCCAACACAAAACTTCCGTAGCCTCGTCAATCTGGAGTCTTCTAGACTATATTGTCCTTAATATCTGATGTCCTATGACAAACTGCAACCCAATTTCCAATTGGAGAAAAACAAGGCGGGGGGCATGAAATTGTCTGGAGGTGGCCTCTAGAAAGAGACGGTAGTTACTAAGGTTATGGTGCAAGACTTTTTGTTATAACCTGTGCCAAAGAGATTGTATCCCCCCCCCCCCCGGTGTGTCTGCTTGATTCAAGTCAAGTCCGATCAATACACTGATGCTGCTGCTTACTTGAGGCTTAAAACCTGCAGACCGACTGCTCCAAATATGATGGCTATATCAACCACGACCAGATATGTCTGTTTTTTAAGTCCTTAGTACTCAAAAAGATAAGTGAAGCTACACAGGCATGTATGAACCGTGTAACAAACAATAGCACAGCTAAACAGAGAATGTATCTGAAATCATACACCAGCTTCTTTGCATGAAAATGACGCCATCTAATGAGAATCTCATTGATTGATGTAATAATTAATAGAGGATATAGATCCCATAATACACCAACTGAGGACGAGCCTCCTCTTTAGGTAGAAAATTGATGTGTGGCTGGGAGGGAGGGAGGCGCACGCGCACACACACACACACACACACACACACACACACACACACACACACACACACACACACACACACACACACACACACACACACACACACACACACACACACACACACACACACACACACAGCCCCCTTAAAACTGACAAATACCAGGTCAATCTGTCGTACCTGCTTGTCCTTGGCCTTCCCGCTGCCAGACACCCGAGAGGAAGTGACATCACGGGGGATGACAGAGATTTGGTGCAGTGGCATGTTCATCCCAGCGGAGACAATCGGGCGCGTTCACACACACACGTCCTGATCCGCCGCCAGAGCAACAGGCATGATGGTCCAAACAGCGACACCCGGCCTACACCGGCCTGGACAGAAAACAGGGAGGGACAGGGGTGTTAAACTATGTCCTCTGTGTGTGTGTGTGTGTGTGTGTGTGTGTGTGTGTGTGTGTGTGTGTGTGTGTGTGTGTGTGTGTGTGTGTGTGTGTGTGTGTGTGTGTGTGTGTGTGTGTGTGTGTTTTATCAATTACAGTAAATGTAGAAGACAAAACTAACTATGGAAGGGAGATAGATGATAGGTGAGAGGTGGAGAGTCCATTCCAAAAGAGTAGATTCTAGATTCAATTCAAGTCAAGTCAATTTTGAGAAGTGATCAAAAACAAATGGAATTGGAGTCGACTCCAGTTGAGTGTCCGGACTCCAAACTGTGGAATCGAAGAAAATGTTTAATTTAGTTTAAGTGAGTGGGGAGTAGAATCTGAATGCCAAGCAGCCGACTGGAGGACGGAGAGCTTGTCTATGGAGCGGAAGGTGGAGGAACTCCAGAGATGTCAGCAGTGTGGTGGCGTTTATCGTTCACAGACCACACAAAACAATTGGAAAGTGATGCATTCCCTTTGCAAAAAGAAATGTATGTGTAAAACAAAAAAACTTGGGATTTTTCACCCGGCAGAAGAATAACAGAAACGCAAACAAACAAACAAAGACCTTACTTACAAAAAAATGTTTGTTATTGAGCCGTTGCTATGAAACTCTGGAATCGTCCGTCCCTTGTTGTTTCTATGCGTGCTAGCAAAATCTCTCTCTCCCCCTCTCTCCCTCTCTCTCGTTGGAAGCAGGAAAAACAGGCAAGCGTAAGGATCTGAGCGACTTTGACAAGGTTTGCCAAATTGTGATGGCTTGACGCCTGGGTCAGAGCGTCTCCAAAACGGCAGGTCTTGTGGCGTGTTCCCAGTATGCAGTAATTTGTACCTCCCAAAAGTGGTCTAAGAAGGACAACTGGTGACCCGGTGACAGGAGCTAATTCTAGCCCGTCTGGGTGGATCTCACAGAAGAGCTACTGCAGCACAAATAGTTGAAAAGTTAATGCTGCTATGATAGAAAGGTGTCAGAACACACAGTGCATCACAGCTTGCTGCGTATGGGGCTGCGTGGCTGCAGACTGGTCAGAGTGTCCATGCTGACCCCTGTCCACCACCGAAAGCACCTACAATGGGCAAATGAGCGTGGAAGAAGGAGGCCTGGGTGGGGTAAGGGTCCAATCTGATGGAGCATCTGTGGGATGTGCTGGAACAACAAGTCCGATCCATTGGAGCCTGAACTCGCAACTTACAGAATTTAAAGGATCTGCTGCTAACGTCTTAGTGCCAGATACCACAGAACACACACACACACACACACACACACACACACACACACACACACACACACACACACACACACACACACACACACACACACACACACACACACACACACACACACACACACACACACACACACACAAACTTCCTGTTCAAGATGGCTCCTCTAACATGCACAGCTCAGATGGTTCCTTCTGTCGGGGAGCAGCGTTTTATCAGAGTAGTGGCTGCAGAGACAGCGGGAGCCATGATATCAAGCTCCCTGATAAGAGAGCCAACAACATGGAGTTGTCCTGGGGGGTTACACAAGAGCTTTTATAAATAGAACATTTTTATCCAGTTAATGCAGCCATCTGTACTGCCACTGACGTCTATTGAGCCACCAGGCTGTGTGTGTGCGCCTGCTGAACAAACCCTCAAGAACAGGGCTTAAGAAGCCCAAAAGCATGAACTCCGAGAGCAGTCATCAGAACAATCAGCATGGAGCACAAGACTGTGGACGACTCTGTTTGAAGAGGAGAGGGGCGCCATTAATAGACCATCCCTAACTGAGCTGTCAAAACAACCCCAGTAACACACACACACACACACACACACACACACACACACACACACACACACACACACACACACACACACACACACACACACACACACACACACACACACACACACACACGGCTAGTACATCAACAGCTGGCGCTTTCATACATGTCAGCGAAAACAAGATGAGTGAAGAGGCTCCACAGCGTCGCTGTTGTCTGGCGCAGAATGTCAGGGAGTCGTAAAATACACCAATTACACAAATCTGAGATGCCCCCTATTACTCAAATTCCCCCGCCATATATTCAATAGCAGCCAGTGCTCGTTTATGCCAGAATTGTTTTAAATGTCATGGACTCATACAATACGTTAGAATATGCACCGATGGATTTTGTCCCAATTTAGAATTGAACCAACACTCATATTTGACGATTAAGGATACCTATGCCTCGAATCGGGGTAGGCGAATTAAATCAAAAATGTTTGATTTTATCCGGCGAGTCTTTCCGAAATCCTTTGGTGTGTGCACATCAAAGCCTCAGCAATTTTTCAACAGCCACTGACATTGTGTGCTTGCACGATGGCGACAGCAAAAAAAACTGGCAGGTGGCCGAGTGCAGACTTCTGAAATAGAGGAGCGAATTGTGGACTGAATTGTTGAGGGTCTGATAAGTGAGTCATGTCAGTGCTGCAAGCGTGTCCGCAGGGATCGCTACTGTGAATTTACAGAAAATCTGCAAATTTCAGTCGTTAAACCTTTTCATTGCCGTTGACGATTGAATAAAAATCACGCAATGTGGACGAGGCTGAACACATTTGCAATTAATGCAGTGAAAGCTGCTGCTGGAAGAAAAAACAAAAAAACAAAGCTGAGAAATAGACAGCGATGGCATCAGTGCAAAAGTAATATGATCTCCAATTGAGTTTCAGAAAGCAGTGAAACACCACACTGTATGGATTTCAGATGGCTCCATCATGACGCCAACATATTTCACAACGGCCTCATGAGAGTATAATGATATTCCCCAGGAAGCTCCTTCCCAGATAGAGCAGCAGCGCAGGAAACCAACTGAACCGATACTTCTGCATTTGGGTCGTAGGACTGAACTCCAATAACATCAGAACGGCCAAATCATCGAGTGCCGATAAGACATGGAGACACGTCCTCCACTAGATTATCGGAATTTATTTTGCCATTGAAATTGCCTGTTGTGAATGTATCCCCATTGTATTTTGCCCGTCTGCATGAACAGTCTGCAAAAAATGGCAGAAATGAACAAGGAGTGGGCACAGAGGCATCTGTGCATCTCTCTCGTGACCAATCTTCTTGACAAATTACACACAAAAACACGATTTCCATCTCTCTCTCTCTCTGAAATGTTCAAAGTAAAAGTATGTTTAATTATGACAGACGGAGTTGAAAAAACAAAGAGATCCAGCTGAAGTCGGTACTGAAGGTCAGTAATTTAGTTAATAAGGACAGGCTGAAGCTCCTCTGATGGGCAGAGGGGTCCACTGTGATAATGTGTGTGCGTGGGGCGTGTCTGGATGCTTGAATTCCTTTAATTACCACAAAATAAATCACATTTAATTTACTTGCTGCGCAAATTTACTGTGCTATAGCGATATTTGATGCTTCCCAAATGTTGTCGACCGGTACCTGTCCATCTCCAAAGCTGCTGGGGCTTCAAGCTTCCTCAAAACCGGCAGTCCGATCCGGTCCGGACGCTGCTTAGGACACGCCCCTCATCACCCCCAGATCTGTCAGTTGCCGCTCAAGCCCCGCCCCCCTGAGCGACAACTTTTTAATCCCCAAACTGGTTTAGGTTTAGTTTGCCCAAGCATGGACGAACATTCAGCGACTTAACTGTCTGTATAGCAAGACCCCTCCGCCACGAAGGCTGAGAAAACGCTCAGAAATGACTCATTCATACTGTTCCATGGTACCGTTTAAAAAAATTGGATTAATAAACACGGCTAAACTCACAAGTTCACAAGGGCTTGTTATTTCAAGCTATTTCCAGCACTGCGCATCAAAGAGTCCTACGTAGAGATATAGATATGAATATAGACAGAAATCCCGATATTCCATCAACCAATCAACATCTGGGATGCGACACTGAGCCGTCACCATGGCAACATCTCCAGAAACGAGATGCGTCGGAGGGATATCCTGAAAGGAAGCGGACCTACTAAGCAGTACAACTACGGGAATATTTCTGTAAACTGCGTTACATCCCCGAAGACTACTCATGTTTCTGAGGAGCCGGGGCGGATGGCGTTCATGTGCATTCTGGTTGGCTGAGCTCTTCCATTATTCATCTGGCCATGCGACCCCTCCATGTCCCGCTTATGTCACATAGTTACCCTGTTCCCCTGACCCACATACCCCCCCACCGCCCCCCAAAAGAACACAGAGTATCACCAACACCCTTCACTCCTGTATTACAGTCTATATCAAACTATTCCCCTTCAAGGGCTCCTGTGACGTAACTGTCTGGCCCCAGGACCTTGAATGTAACTGCTCCTGTAAAATTAGTTTTGGGTTTGAAGGGGATAACCTTGGAAATGTGTTTCATTAAGATCGACTATAACTACCATCTTGGTCATTTCAGCGTCATTCGCTTCTGTTTGGAACAACCATGGACAATTGAAGATTAGCATAAGATAAGATTAGTCCTGCTCTTTTCATCATTTTATTATTTGAAATGTTGTCACGACGTTGTGTTCCAATTTCATACGACGGCTCGCATGAAATGTACTTCCTGTACGAGACGCAGTACTTTGATCTCCGCTAAAAGCATAACTTCTTGTTATGACCACAAAGAACAAACTCACTTCCTCATTGTTATCGCTATGTGTTCCAAGGACAGCGCGCTTTCATGCCAGTTGGCATGATAATGCGTTTCACAAAGCAGCGTGCGAGTAAGAGAACTTCATAATGCGTTATTTCTGCTGAGAAGTCCTGGTGGAATTAGAGGTAAAACTCAATTAAACATGCTTCAAAAAGGATGTATGCACAAGCCCAAACACTTCCAAGGTGCTTAAATATAAGGGGATTTGAAGCATAATTCAGCCTTTTTTTAACCAAACTCTCATTTGCATTCCTGTTCCAGCTGTCTCTAACTGTCGAACCCAAGGGTTACCAAACATACAAATCTCACAACAACATCCCCCACAACCACCATGTGTGAGGTTGGGAATACAGATTTTGAGGAAAAAAAAAAATCTTAAAAAGTAAAAACTACAAAAAAAAATTAAATAAACAAAAACATCAATAATCTAAACCTAAATTTAATCTAAACCCCTACAATTCCTCTGAGGGCCCCCAGTGGGCCACGGACCCCAGTTTGGGTCCTTTTCTAATGTCGAGACTCCACCAAAGCAATCTCAGCAAAATAAACCACCCAGAATGTCATTTTAAAATCTGTCACACATTTACACTGCAATGTGTATATTTGTCAACAGAAAATAAATGTCAATAGTTACTTAATTTTGTTTCATTAAAAATAACTCAAGACAGGGCATTAGAAGTCAACATTTTGTTAAAAGAAAATCGTTCTACTGTCAGAGCGAGCAGTCGGTCAGTTAACATTATCTTGAGCAGTGAACCCCAAGCTACAGTTTGGGATAAACTGCCTTGTTGAGCAAGGGACATACATGACTCAGTCTCTGGGAATTCACCAGAAAGCCCCAAAATTACTGAATCTCACAGGCAGAGGCGTGTCGCCTTCAGAGTAAGTGTGAAGGGCGAGCCAAACCCCCAGAAGCGACAAACAAGGTGGGATAGAACAGCGAGGAAAATGAAGCTAGGTTAACAGCATACCTGCCCTGGGCACCCGGGGCGGGAGGGGTGTGGGGGGCTTGTGGGGACCTGTACGAGGTCCCGGCACAAGGTTTCGTGACTTGGCGCCAGGGGTGTTTCCAGGGCGTTCCCTGGCAATGCATTGTAAGATCAGCGTGTTGCTGTTTTATTTCTGATGTGTCGCACATCATTGCTCCGCAGCACAAGTCAGATGTGAAATTCAAAGCCAACTACTTTTTGACGCAGAGACAAAACAGTATAGGCAAACAGATCACCCAGGTTTGGTGATTTTATTGAAAATTAACAGGCTCGTTGTTAAGTTCAGTTTACAAATAAAAGGTTATGTTTTCATTGAAAATGATGTGCAGTTCCTTTGTAGAGTGTCTTGCAACGAGTGAGAATAATAACATTTTGTGAATCTTCAGTGAGTCCCTCTGTAATAAAATGCTGAGCAGGACATAACCTCAACCCCCCTCTCCTGTCTCTGCATGGAACGGATGGACAGATCTTCTTCCTTTCTCCTTTTCCCTGCTTTTGGCGCTTCAACCACCATGAACAGCAATTCCTCCTCAGTACAAGCTCCGACGCTATGCGTGCAGCCATGTTTGCGGGCTGTCTAGGGTCTTCTTCGTTTACTACTTCCTGCTTCACACTGTACTTTCTCTCTACTGCCACCCGTGGTTCCTGAGAATACTTCAACGGACAATGTGCCAGTTATAAACGCTCTGCGCTCTCTGCGGACGGCATGCAAACTGATTCAGATTGTACGTCTGTTGCCGAGAGATTGTCCAAACTATCTCATCTACACTGAAACAGACTGACCATTGCCCCATCTATTTCGGTGAAAAGGCGCAAAATGGAGATGCTCCTGAATGTAGCTGGATGTGTGAATAGTGAAACTCTAGCAGTGCCGGAAAGGTTACCGCAGTAATTTGGCGGGACCTACTGTATGTGGTATCTGTTTGGAAAGGGGCTATAGATACTTTATTGATCTCCCGGGGGAAATTCGGTTGGCACAGCACTATAAAAAAATAAAGTAGTACGAATAAAGTAGAAATAGTAAAATGGCGAGATGCAATAAACTGAAGAATTGTGTCAAAAGTTTGTAATATACAATAACCTCAAAAAGAAACAAGAAAAATATACAAAAAAATAATTAAAATTAACTTAATGATTAACAATACACAAACCAAAAAATATAAAAATAGAGAAGATAGAGGACTTTTCACAAGTTTCATGGCCACCGTCGCTTCCATGGAGGCCACCAGGTTGCACCGCCATGGGGAGGGGTATTCAGTTGGTTGCGATCTGCAACCTCACCACTAGATGCCACTACATTCTACACACTGCACCTTTAATATATTATAGAATTATATGAATTAATAACTATTGTAGTATAGTAGACAGGACAATGGCCCAAAAAAACAAAAACATTTGTTTTTAAAAAACAAACAAACAAAAAAAAAAAAAAACTCTTTCAAGCCAGTGTGAGAAATGTTGCAACAAATCAAATCTGAATTGGGTGACGTTTCATAACTCGGGTTGAGGAAAATTGATTGACTTTACAAACTCCTAAGTCCATCAATATGAATAACACCATCATAACCTTACACTACAATGGTGGCGTAAAATGATCAAAACGATGATTATTTCACGCCATTTTTTGAATGATCACACTTATTTGTATGACAATTAATTGTCGTCACTGTTGGTGACAGCATTGCCTGATGAAATAAACTGAAAGCTCTGGCTGACAACACCATGAAATAAGGCGTAAAAAAATGGCTTTTCAACTGTAAACCTGTAATGATATGGATTGTCTTTTATTTCCCTTTATTCTTGTCTTTTATTTCCATTTATTTCCCTGTGATTTATTCCCTTGTCTTTTATTTCCCTTTGTTTTATTTCCCTTTATTTCCCTGTCTTCTCTGTCCCGTCTTTTATTTCCCTTTATTCCCATCTTATTTCCCTGTCTTTTATTTCCCTTCACCTCATTCACGTTTAATTTTCCAAGTAGAAAATTTCCCATAACCTCTCGCTTTCCCCACTTTCGCAGGTTTAGAGAGACAAAAAAAAACAAAAAAAAAAAACAAGGAACAGAGGAAAAGACCAAGACGAAGGCACAAAGCACTGATTTCTGCACAGACAGACACAGACGATATTAAATGAAAAACTCCCCAAAAACTTTTCATCATCTCTAAATAAATCACATAAATAACTAAGCTTTGGAAAGTTAGTACTAGTCACTAATGCAATGATGAATAGAGAGACACACACACACACACACACACACACACACACACACACACACACACACACACACACACACACACACACACACACACACACACACACACACACACACACACACACACACACACACACACACACACACACACACACGATAAAGATTGAAATGAAACCTTAGTTGAACTATGGACCAAATCGTCTTCGACCTGCAGCATTGTTTGGTGTGAGGTTTCTTCCCAACTGCAAAAGCAACATGGACTATGAAGGAATAGTATAAATAATAAAAATAATATAAATGCCACTAGTAGAATAATACTAGTTCATAGCATTGAAGGCTTGAATTGTTTGGTTTTTTTACTGGCACAGGTACACTCAGATCTATTTGTTACTGTGGGGCAGTTTTGCAGATGGGGTTTTAGGACTAAGATAATCCTACTTAAATTCATCCAGAATTTAAAGATTTAAAGATCCTTTCTATTATTGAGATGAATGAGTTCTGGACTAGGAAGTCCTAAACTAAGGTCGTGAATGACTAGTCGTCTCTTGTCTGGTCTTAGTCCAGATAATCCATTTCCTCTGTTGTCAAGGTCGACCTGGAGACCTCCACACCCATTCAAGGCCCCCAGTTGCAAAATTACGTACATCACTTGTAGCTATCCTAAAAAAAATATATATATATATATATATATATATATATTTCAATCTCCAAATCCACATTTACATAGTCAGTGCTATTGGAAAGTAAATGTGTTTTTCGATCCGACCATCTGGCCATGAACTCACAAAACCTGCAAACTTTCCTTCAAGCTCACCTCTTTGTTCTATTGGCCTGGATTTGTCAAGTTTTAAGTAAGTAAAATGCCTTAAAAAAGTTGTTGTGACTCTTACAATGTCTAGTACATGTCGATATTAAGTTATTGTGGAATACATTGATAAAATTAGATTTTGAGCTTGTCATGTCTGTGTTGCAATTCTACATATCTGTGTGAGGTTGACAAGTGCGCCTTACACATTACATGGGGACATTGCACTTCTCACATGTTCACACGTTCACGTCCACTCATATGGAAAAAAAATACTCATAGAAATAGAATGTCTTTGATGATTCACTATAACTAAGTTCTAAATGTGTTTTCTCTGTTAAAATTTTGAGTTTGGACCAGAATTGAATAAATTAATACATTATTTCTGGTTGCAGTATTTGAAACTCTATCTGTATAATTTATTTATTTATTTTTTGAATTAAATACTTTTTTTTAATGGGCTTTGTTTGTTTTCCCAAAGAGCTGCTTGTTGCATATAGGGAGAAACAGATTCTGAGTATTCTGGATTGGAATGAAAGGGGGATTCTTGTTGCATTGTTCAGGTAAAGGTGAGAATCCTCCTGAATGTAGGGATGCACGTGTTCTGGGGGGTGCATGTATTCCTTTTAGTATGATAAGTAGGGAGCATAGGTTATTGGGACAGTATTGTGTGAATTTTTGTGGAAAGTGTTTTTCTTTGAACAGACAATGTGAATACAAATACAGCTCCCAACCAGTGCCAATGCTGCAATATAACACCATTTTCCTAAAAATGTACTTAAACGTAAAATAAATGAAAATCCTTTAATTTCTGCATCAGAGGACTCTGAATGGTCTGAAAAGTGAAATAAATGTTTGCTCATTTTTTTTTTTTCTATATTTAGGCTTTACAGGGTTAAACCTTCACTTAGGCCCCTTTCTCACATGGAATCCATAACATTGATGGATAAAAAATATGTGGCAAAGGCAGTTATTCACACATTGGCCTCCTGTGTTCCCACATAGATGACGGTTATGGATACTGTACGTGATGGGTTAGGGTGGGTAAACAATCGGAATCGATTCGTTTTTTTTCCTGGATCTCAGGGACTAGCGCTTCGGTTTCCAGATTCCAGCTCCTCGTCTCCCTGTCTCTCTCCGACACAAAAACCAGAACCCAATGTTATTAAATCAGTGTGATCATTTTCAACCTGTCCTACACTCTCTGCCTCCAGAGAAGGAACATTCTCCACCCGTTCTACCGCTCCCTGTCCGCTCACTCCCTCTCCGGCTCCGCCCTCCAGTGCAGCTCCAGGCGAAGCTCTTATGCCGATGTCCCTGCACCGCACACCTAACTTTAAAAGACATGTCTCACGTCTGAGTGGCATTTTCAACAAGCATAAAATTTGACAATATAGAGAATGGACATGTAGAGACTGGACATGTTTCTGTTTCTTGTCTTTGCAGCCGAGCACCACGGTTCGGACTCTGCTTTTTTCCCCTGAATGTTTTTTTTTCTTCTTGAAAACAAATTTACATTACATTTACATTTAGTCATTTAGCAGACGCTTTTATCCAAAGCGACTTACAAGGGAGAATAACATTCAGCTACATTGCGACAGAGATTAGTGTAATAAATTAGTGTAATAGATAAGTGTAATAAATAAATAAATTTTTCAAATAACTTTTGAAAAATTTGTACAAAATAAAAATTCGTAATAACCTACTTCTTGTGCTTTATTTGGATTGGGCTCCACCCCAACTTAACAGCAATGTTATTGCTTCCATTCACACACACTCACGGAAACGATACTAGATTGAGAGTGGGAAAATTTATGGAACGACTTTTAAGGAACATCGAAACCAGCTCCTCCTCCCACCTGACCCAATACACAACATTTCCAGTAGATTTACACCCTTCAGTGCAAGTGGGAAAGGGGCTTTAGACCTAGATTAGTTATAATCTTCTTTATGGAAAACAGATTTTTGAAACCAAGACTAGGGAGAGTCTGAGACAATTTTAAACCATGACTGGAAAAGGCCATTTAGATTAGTCCAGATTAAAAATGAAAGATTAGGTCTAATCTGTGTCTGCGAAACCGCCCCTTATTTGGCACTTGGATGTTGTTATGAGTATGAAATGAATATCCATCTAAAAACAGACGGTCAGAGAACCACTGCTCGACTGAAAAGCCCAACCAGGATTCCTAACTTTTAAATATCGCAAACTGTTAACCAAAGCATTTCCCGAAAAGGCAGCAAAAAGCGGCAATCGTCGGACAGAACCGAGAAACGACTCAAAGATTTACATAAAACATGCTGCACTTTGACAACAATACAGCTGCGTCTTCTCATCAACAGACGAGAGACGGCTGCCGAAGGCTTCCTCTGGCACCTGCAGACGCTCCATCTGCCGGCAACGCTATCCAAGGTTTTTTAAACATCCAATATAAATCTTAAGAATTATTTCCTTAGCGTTTCCCCGAACCCCATTTATCTGTTCATGATGATCCATCCATCTACATGAATGTGAATGTTGAGTAAACACAATTTGTCCCATGCAAGTCGCGCAAAGGTTTGAGTGAAATGCACGAGTAACACCTTTTAAAGGGCGTCATTCTTTTTGTATTTGTACACACTGTGTTGATTGTATATTTATACCGGCACAAAGTTCCCCCGGAGGGTCTTTCCTTGACTGGGATAAAGCAATGTTGGTTGCATAATAAAGCACCAAAATACGGCCACGAAGTGTAGGCGACTTCTAAATATGTCGGGTTGCAACCGCCGCAAACGCCAAGCGAATTCAATGCCTGGAGAAGTTTTGTGCAAAGCAGCGTGCGTTTACTTAATTTAAACAAAGAGGAAAAACTGATGAGGGAGTGTCTCCTCCCCGGTGAGGGTCCGCACATTGGACCGAGAAAGACTGTTAAGACAACATATTGGTACAAGAATGATTAACAAAATGGCGCTGTTGTCACGTCAAGCCGAAGAAGTGCTGCAAAGCCCTTCAATTTGAAGGTGGAGCCGGAGACCCGTGAAGGATTCTCAACTACACAGTGTTCCAAATTATTATGCAAATTGGATTGAAGTGTCATAAACATTAAATTTCTTGTTTTTCAATTAAACTCATGGATGGTATTGTGTCTCAGGGCTCTTTGGATCACTGAAATCAATCTCAGACACCTGTGATAATTGGTTTGCCAGGTGAGCCCATTTAAAGGAAAACTACTTAAGAAGGACGTTCCACATTAATAAGCAGGCCACAGGTTTAAAGCAATATGGGAAAGAAAAAGGATCTTTCTGCTGCCGAAAAGCGTCAAATAGTACAATGCCTTGGACAAGGTATGAAAACATTAGATATTTCACAAAAACTTAAGCGTGATCATCGTACTGTGAAGAGATTTGTGGCTGATTCAGCAGCCACAATTCTGGGTTTGTGCAGATAAAGGCATAATGAGGAAGGTTTCGCCAGACAAATTCATGGGATTAAGAGAGCAGCCATTACAAAGCAGCAAACAGGTATTTGAAGCTGCTGGTGCCTCTGGAGTCCCGCGAACCTCAAGGTGTAGGATCCTCCAGAGGCATAAAACCTACTATTGGGCCACCCCTAACCAATGCTCACAAGCAGAAACGGTTGCAGTGGGTCCAGAAATACATGAAGACTAATTTTCAAACAGTCTTGTTTACTGATGAGTGCTGTGCAACCCTGGATGGTTCAGATGGATGGAGTAGTGGATGGTTGGTGGATGGCCACCATGTCCCAACAAGGCTGCCACGTCAGCAAGGAGGTGGCGGAGTCATGTTTTGGGCCGGAAACACGGGGAGAGAGCTGGTCGGCCCCTTTAGGCCCCCTATAGGTTTCTGACTGACCACTTTCTTCCATGGTACAAAAAGAAGAACAGTACCTCCCGCAGCAAAATCATCTTCATGCATGACAATGCACCATCTCATGCTGCAAAGAATACCTCTGTGTCATTGGCTGCTATGGGCATAAAAGGAGAGAAACTCATGGTGTGGCCTCCATCCTCCCCTGACCTCAACCCTATTGAGAACCTTTGGAGCATCCTCAAGCAAAAGATCTATGAGGGTGGGAGGCAGTTTGCATCAAAACAGCAGCTCTGGGAGGCTGTTCTGACATCCTGCAAAGAAATTCAAGCAGAAACTCTCCAAAAACTCACAAGTTCAATGGATGCAAGAATTGTGACGGTGATATCAAAGAAGGGTCCTATGTTAACATGTAACTTGGCCTGTTAAGATGTTTTTGATTGAAATAGCTTTTGATTTCAGTAAATATGACCTCCCAATGCTGCACATTCAACAAATTACCATTTTCAGTTCTTTACAACCTATAAAGTGTTTTGAAACTCTGTTTTGCATAATAATTTGGGACAGTGCATTTTGAGTTTTTTATTTTTGAAAAAAATACTATCATTTGGAGGTTTGTTCAATAACATTCAAATTATAGCCTGACGGTTGATGACTTGAAAATTATACTGACTGTCATTTGCATCAACTATTTAGGAAAATCAAAGAAAAATATAATTAGCATAATAATTTGGAACGGTGTAAATGAGATTATTAGCGTTACCTTTATGTTCTGCTGTTACGGTAAAGCAGCTCCGGGGGAGGCAGCTCATGTGCAGCCTGGTGTTTCTCATAGTAAACTTCAGACCTGATTTAGTGACCGGCGAAATCGAAACCCTACACAAACAATTTGTCATAAACGGCAGTGAAGGTTTACAGCTTCGGCTACAGAACTATGACCGCCTGTCAATGGACGGATGCAGAGAGAAATGACCACTTCTCCATAACAATGAGGAAGTGAAAACACAAACTCAGCGCCAGTGAAACTGAAAGTATACTTGCACTCTGCAAGCAGGCAGCAGCTGAGCAATTAACCCGCTGGGGAGGCTGGCGAACACTCACAAAAAAAGGACTGAAATCTGATGAATAATCTGCAGTTACCTCCCAGAGGGCGTCCTGTTAACACCGTGCATCAGCGAGGCTTTGACTCTGCCCAAATCAATCACCATCAACGTCTAGGATTTTCCATTAAGTGAAAAATTGGGGTTTTTTTAAGTGTCTGAGCGCAAAACACATACTGTATAGGGGTGGTTTTCGCAGATGGGGTTTCATCTATATCCGGACTAAGATAATCCTACTTTAATTAATCCAGAATTTTAAAATGCTTTAATTTCAGATTGATGAGTTCTAGACTAGGAAGTCCTAGACTAAGATCATGAAGCACTAGTCAGCTCCTTCTGTCTGATCTTCGTCCAGATCATCTATTTTCTCTACTGTCAAAGGGTGATGGTCACCCTGGAGGCCTACGTCCATTAATCCAAAGATAAACCTGCCTCTGGCACAATTTAACTGGGAGGCCCGTTGTCCAATAAAAGTCACTTAACCAGAACAAACTGTTGCGCAAATTCAAATAAACATTAACACATTAATGGGACAAAGACGTTTTGCGGCCGTCAGATCCAGCTGCTACAAAGTCCATTTTAATTATACACTCGATGATGATTTCTGGAGATCAGATGCAGATCGGCGTCCTGACCTGATATCACGCCTTGAGGAACAGAAGAGACATATCTGGACACACATCCGAGGCGGCTGACTAAAAAAAATAAGCCTTTTGTTGGGTTTGGCAAAGGACGCCTTGCTTCATCAACACACCTCATCAGGACACACCGGTTCCCTGGCAAACCCAACCCTCCGCCCGCTTCAAAACACCTCTGACGCTCGGGCATGGAATGTGCACAGCTTCCCTCCGGGCAAACACACCCTGGGTGTTTACATGTCACTTCCTCAAACAGCACCAAATGGTCCATTCATCTCCCAGCTATTACCTTTCCAAAAGAATGTATCCTGTGCGTAGAATAACATTTTGTATATTTGCCAATTAAAAAAAAATCTTTTTTTTTACATATTTGGCAAAGATAACTGGTTATTTGTTGTATATTTCACCACTTTGTACACTTGTAAATGTCATTTTTATTTTCCTATTATTTTGTATATTTTGATTTTTATTGTTATATTTAGCATTTTTGGCCAGTGTTTGGGTTTGAGTTGTTTGGCTCAGAAAGTCTTTAGATCACATGTTGTTTTAAGGAAAACTGGGTTTATTCTTGAGGGCAGTTGTATATTTGGAGGTCAGAAATATCACCAGAGCCGCCAATTTTTCTATGTAATGACCTCTAATATAATCATACGTAATTCTAATCATGAATAAATTAGCAAATGAGCAAAATTGCTTACGATGAATTAATTGAGAGCACTCTACTGCCTATCTCATCAAATTTGTTTACCCCCCCACTTTATTAAAAATTACACGTAACAAACGTAACAGAAATTACTGAACCGCCGCTCCTTGATTCAATTGGAAATTATCAAAGGATGGAGCACGATTCTGAAGCGCAGCAGGAAACAGCTGGATTTTTTATTTATTTCACTTACTGGGGTTTTTGGCAGCTGTTGGGCTGTATTTCAAGGATTTACTTGCGGAAAAAAAAATGCACGGACTCGACTGGAACCGGAAAATACGACCGAGCATCTTAGTGCCGGGAAATCAGGGAAACATCCCCATTGTTTCACAGATTGAGCAATCTGAGAAACTCTGCTTTAACTTTTATTATGTAACATCAATTCCAATCCAATTTATACTATATTATCAGACAGTTTGTTTGCATTGGCAAAAGAATTGACGGATAGTTTACAATGCAAACTGTGATAAGGTTCCTGTGGAAGAACATATTTTGCCTTTAATGTCTTCATATATTTTGGGGGTCAAAATAGCTTTTGGCATGTGCAGAAAGCCAAACAGATTCACAATTTTGGAGAATACATTTCACCGACTGTACATCTGCAAAATCCCAAATGTTAGTTGAACAACTTCTTTTCATCAAGTCTAATCAGTGGGACGGAGCAGGAAAGTCTCCTGGTTACGTGTTTTCTTTCATTTTTACGGAAATAAATCTAAATGTAAAATTAAATCGGGCCTTCTTTTCTGTCACGTTGCTCCGCCTCCTCCCTTTTTCTTCTTCTTCTTGCCATTCACTGTAGTGTATCTCTGTCCCATCTCTACTACGTGACGTGACGTTCAAGTTCGCGATTTTTAGGTGACCGTGGCTAATTGCATTAAAAATATATATATATGTACAACTGTAATTCAAAATAAATAAAAATATTAAAATAATAAATAATAAAAACAAGATACAAACAGTTACATTTCTTTTTTTTATTGATTTTTTGTTATCAAATTGCTGCACACTTTCCCCACAAATAAATTCACTGAGGATGCCAACCTACAAGTTGTCCTTTAAGGGGGAATTTTAAACCAACCCAAATTTAGCAATAAAAACAATGTGAATGAGGGGTGTTTCCATCACCCCAGTTTAAGAAACTCTGCATCTACAACCGCAATAAATAACTTCTGCAATTGGTCGACTTATAACCTAGATAGACTATTAGTACAGGATTTATTTCATGCCCTCATAGTGACATGAAATGAACAAAAAGAAAAGATCCATGGAGAGTGGGATTAGGTCAGAGAGACTACACAGTCAGTGTTTTTGTTGTATTATTGTATGGTTGTGTTACGACGCAATCATAAAATCATGCAGCACCGATGCAACAGCTGCTAGTGGGTGGATCTTGATCATTATGGGCTGCGATCAAACAACAGTACGACGCAGATGCTCAGACTCGATGCCGCTCAGCCACGTTTGGAAATGCTGCGCCATAAGACGGCGTCCGGATGGATTGTGCACAGTGTTGTTAATATTGTTTTTTAAAGAATGGGGCCCGTCGTAAAAAACAATAATAATACATAAAAAAAAAAAAAAAAAAAGAGAGATGGTGGATTTCTTGTTGAGATGTTGGAGCTAATGACTGACATTTTAATGGCTCCTCTGCAGTCACAGGCGATAAAACACTGTAAGATGATGCGACAAAATGGACGAAAGGGAACTGAATATCTATGCTGTGTATGAAGACATACTTGTTTCACTTCTGCTCTCTGCTCATTATGAAGCTAAGTCAAAGGTACTTGGCGCTGTTTCACAATTAGATCAAGTGGTCGATCGAAATGGGTTTTTCAATGGCCGATGCTGATATTTAGAGAGCAGGGTGGCAGACATAATGGGGATATCATGTTGCTGGGGTTTTTGTTTTTTTTGCATATAATAAAATACAACGATTGAATAATAATAACAAATGAGAGGCAAAATTGCTTAAGTTAAAAAAAAAAAGTATCAACTAAAGAAATGTCCACAGGTAATCAAAAAACTAAACTTTGTAAAAAAATTATGAATGAAAAACAAATAAATTATAACAGGCCAAAAGAATAATCCGCTCCAAAATCCCTCTGACCTTCCGGGTTTTCATCTCCGGTGCTGGAGCAGTTAGCACAGATTACACAGGCTCATTGACGAGATAAGCAAGGCGTGCTGGGAAAATCTAAATCTTCATCAATGTCTCAGACTGACCGTACGCTCACGCCGGAAGCTCGTTCATTTCCAATGGGAGGTGGCGATGGCAAGCAACGCGGCGCCACCTCCAAGGCAAGGATGGGACAAAGTTGGGAGGATTTGAACTTTATTCTGATTAGATGGGACACGAGGCACCGATGATGCATTTCCTCTGCATCACCTAATAAACCCTGAACAACCCTTTGAATTTGGTTTAGACTAAACTTTTGTTCCCAAAATGATATTAAAATGCAGTCAGAGGAAAACTCAAAAAGCAACAATGACAGCAGCTAAGTTATAGAACGCTGCTAAAAGCTTTCACACATTCCAATCAAATTCCTTTCTCCTTTAACAGGAGTCGACCCAAGGTGCTTTCCAGTCGAGACAGATCTATTAACAATACAAGAGCTACATGAATAAAAGGAATGAGGAGTACAAGTAAAAAGCAGGACTAAGATAAACACGAGAGAAATAAAAGCACAAAAAATCGATTACAGAAGACACAGACAGGGCTCTCTGGAGCATTCCAAGCAGGAGGTGATGCTGCGTTCACGGGAACGCCGAAAAAACATCGGTGTCCGGTTCAGCTATCGAACAAATCGTATTTTTTTTTTTTTATTAAAATCCTAAAATAAATTCTGAACTTTACTGGCAACCAGTGCATGTGCGCCAGAACAGGAGTGAAGTGATCGCTTTTCTTTGTACCAGTTAAGTCTCGCAGCTGCATTTTGACCCATTTGAAGTGGAGAGGGTGGAACGGACCAACCCCATGGGAATTACAGTATTCCAGCGGAGGGATGAATAAAGCACGGATAACTGTTTCCAGCTCTTTATGAGACAAAAACGCCTTTAATTTAGCTATGGTTCTACGCTGATAAAAGGCTGCCCTTTACAACACGACTGACTTCAAATAGGTATCAAAGAAGACACCAAGATTTTAACTTAATTTTGCCAATTTGCAGAGAGGGGACCAAGCACACTGCTTAGGCTAGTGACGGAGCGAGGAGGGCCAAATATTATGACTTACATTTTATTTTAATTTAGTTGAAGGAACTTCCTCGCCATCCAGCATTTGATGTCAACTAGGCAGTTAAAGAGGTTATTCAGTGAGCAGGCTGTCAGGTGTAACTGGTAGGTTAAACTGTGTGTCATCCGCATAACAGTGATACAGAATATTGTACCGTGTTTCTAAACGATAGAGTCAAGGGGAAGCATGTATAATGAGAATAAAAAGAGGCCCTAAAACTGAGCCTAATTAGAAAAAAATATATTTAGTCAACTTAAAAAACTGCATTGCCATACAGCAATAATCCAGGAGACCTATTTGCTAGAAAAATAACATTTAAAACTAAAATGAGGAGGCGTGGCTCAAGCAGATACTGTAGAGCATATTTAAAAAAATGGGAGGAAAAGGGGAGTCGCCATCCTGTTCAATAAAATCAGTGTACATTAACCACAAAAAAAATAATTGATGATAACCCAGGTCAATACGTGACGGTAATAGGGATTATTGGAGGTACTAAAATAACAATGCTCAATCTATACACCCCAAACGAAGACGGTACATATTTCTTTAAGAACATAGCATCTTTAAATCTTTAAACAAACAAACTATGGATAGGCTCCCAGGGCAAGTAGGTTCTCTGTCCAAAAAGTCCCCTACTCTTTACTGCTCTTGACTTCTGGCAATGATGGATGGACTTTCCTTGGTGGATATCTAGTACTACTCACACCTCAGAGAAAAGGACATGGTGAATGATGTGTTTTTGATATCTAGAACAGACATCTTCAGGACTAGTGAGTGTAACGTAGAACACTACAAAAAATAACATTATTTATAATGATTTAATGTGACTGGACTCAAATTTACTGATTGAGAAACAAGGCTTCTGCCTCACATATCTAGACTCGATAGTCTAACAATGTCATAGCTGAAAAAAAATACACGTTAAAATCCAAAATCGATTCATGACCTTAAAATTGAAAGTCAAATCGAATCGTGGATTTGGAGAATCATGACACCATTCGTAACACATCAGGCTGCTTACTGGCTTACCAGCTGTGGAAAGCCTAATCCAACAGAGCAGTGCACAAGACAAAATGACCAAATAATGACCAGATGTAACAACCCAACAAAAATATATTGCAGAGGACATTTGCTACTTATTACAGAAAGTTGTGTAAAGAGTTAGATGAGAAAAGATTGGATCTTTTAATTCAATTAATCTGAATAGAATAACAGCGGTGGCTGATATGATGGTGTTTCCTTTTAAAGAAGAATTTAAAGAAATTATTCTCAGACTTAAAAACAATAAATCCCCAGGTGTAGATTGGCTTGCCTGGAGAATATTATTAAATATTGGTAGATGAGTAAACCCCGGTTTCATGCAGGGTTTATAACTTTGCCCTAGCAGAGGGGAATCCGCCTGGAGGCGAGCCTCGAGCGGGTTCTTGCTTCTGGCGTCGCGCCCAGCCCGTCCCGGGGACAGTGACAGGTGGGGAGTTTGACTGGGGCGGTACACCTGTCAAACGGTAACGCAGGTGTCCTAAGGCGAGCTCCGGCAGGACTGAAACCTCCCGTGGAGCAGGAAGGGCAAAAGCTCGCTTGATCTTGATTTACACTATGAGTACAGACCGTGAAAGCGGGGCTTCACGATCCTTCTGATTTTTTGGGTTTTAAGCAGGAGGTGTCAGAAAGGTTACCACAGGGATAACTGGCTTCTGGCGGCCAAGCGTTCATAGCGATGTCACTTTTTCATCCTTAGATGTCGGCTCTTCCTATCATTGTGAAGCAGAATTCACCAAGTGTTGGATTGTTCGCCCACTAATAGGGACTTGAGCTGGGTTTAGACGGCCGTGAGACAGGACCTCTAACACCTGCTCAGTGTTAAAGGTCCCGGGTTCATATCTCGGACGAGCCCCCCTTGTTACACTGCTAAACCTGCTAAACCTGGCTCATGGTAAATCCTAAATATCTAAGGCCAGCAAGCCCTTCACCGAGTGCCTTTCCCTACATGTTACATGAGACGTGAGACATGTGACCTAAACTTTAGTTGACGAATGTGACCATTCCTATCTGGCAACTCTTCTGGCTACCCCTCCGGTGCAATTCCGTCGGTCCAGTCTGCCAGCCCGTGCTTTGTTGTGGATGCTCAGTTCAAAATGTGTACATACAGTGACAATTCGCGGTGGGGTGGGTGTGTCACATAAACCCCGTTTTCTCAGTCTTTTTTTTCCCCCCCAAAAATGTCTCACCTCCGGCGTCTTCCTCCTGGCGACCGATCCGGCTCAAAAACAAAAGGCGGCAAAAAGCCACACAGGTGCAACTGATATTGACTATGGGACAATGCCGCCCCCGAGTGTGACATCAGCTATGACCGTGCCTCCTACCGCCTGCCTAAACCACACCCACGCCTAAAATACATTGAGCACAGTCAACCACTAAAGCTATATCATAACAGCCTGGGTCATGGTCGGACGCAGTAATAAGTGTAATTCATAAAGACAATAATGACCCAACTCAATACATGTCTTACCGCCCAATCAGCCTCCTCTGCATAGATCTTAAAATCTCGACCTCCATTGTAGCAAATAGAATACAAAAACATACCAATAAACTTGACAAGCCTGATCATCCAGGTTTTTATTATTAACCAACAAGGAACTTAAAAATCAGTTGCAGCAAAGAGGACACTCCCTCAATGCTCCTCGGCTTAGATGCTGAGAAGGCATTTGACAGGGTCGACCGGACCTTTTAGAACAGACTTTCAGCTACATGGGCTGTAATTGTACATTTGTTTATTGGATTAAAATATTTTCTAAAAACCCCAGATCTAGAGTTTTGCTAAATGGGCTTTGCTCAAAATGTTTCCCTCTGGGACATGTTACAGGCCAGAGAGACTCTTTATCACCCTCCTTGTTTGCACACAGCATTGAACCACTGGCTGAATGAATAAGAACTAATCCCCTCATACATACATCTGATGAAGGAAATGATCAACACTAATTAGCACTTTTCACAGATGATATATTATTTTTGTTATAAAACCCCATTACCTCTGTCCCCGCCCTTTCACATAGCCTTCATGAGTATAGTGCAGGGTCAGGGTACAAGGTAAATACAAACAAATCCGAAGCCATGAAGATAGCCGGGGACTGGCATTTACCAACTAGATGACCGGGTCTCTTTCAGAAGATCCAAGCAGGGGTTCAGATATCTTGGTGTAGTTCTTACACATAAAACTACACAATTTTGTCCTCAAATGAGGAGAAATGTATTAAAGAAATGAAAAAGGATCTGACTGATGAAATTTGCTGCCGCTGTCATTTTTTGGCAGGATGAAGTTTTCTAATTTCAATTCCTTCCTGTCCTAGTAACATAATCCACATTGAAGTTTTTAGCAAAATGAATAACAATATTTCTCTGGCAAAACAGGAGACCAAGAATCTGGTTGAAAATAAACAAAGTTTCTGTTATCCCGTAATTGCCAGTTTTAACAAGTCTGACATATTTAAATCGCTCCGGCCATAATGTCTGGCGAAAACATTTCCCTCCAAGCACAATTTGAATTATTGCTGGGTGGATCATTTTGATTAAAAAAAGTCAGATCTGTTCATTTCCACGCTCGGCAAGATGCAACGGGAAGCCAATCAGTTTGGACGATCGAAAGCTGCTCTGAAAGCTTCGCCTCTAAGCAATCATGTCTAGAACACTGAGGAGAAACAGAAAGATGATGTGTTGTTGGGACACATACATCCATAGTTTGGTGTTTTTTTTGGGGATATTTAAGTTCCGACCCAAGCAGATAGTAAATATTCATTGTTAAAAATATGTCGATGGGATGTCCTGATGAAGACGGACCACAAACTTTATCATAAATTTTAACCTACCTGCCATATTCTTTTTGTTTTGGATTTTAAATTTTTTATTTTAGTTAAATGTTAATTAAAGCGGCTGCACTTGTTACTTATTGTTCACAAACGGAAATTACTTGATTTCAAGGAGTAATATTGGTAACTTTTATTTATTTATTTATTTTTAAAATGGTGTTAATTGACGGGACTGAGAGATTTTATTTTGAATATTCAATTAAAAAAAACATTGAACCTCTTGTCGGCAAGACCCGGAGTATGGGCTTCCCACTGCCCTGATGCACCTTATACCTTGGACCCCGAGGGATAAGCAGCCGCTAAGGAAGGAGGATATGGTACAACCAAAGGGGCTGATGAGCAAAGGATGGAGGCGTCGTCTCTGGAGAGACCCTAGACAGGACTGCAAGAAGGAGAAGAAGGCACTTCCTGTGGAAGAAGGCACACCATAATCAGCACCCGGGAGAGGGGACGGCCAGGGTTCTGGAGCGGGAGCTACCGCATCAGCTGATGGAATTGGCCATACTTGGGGAGGTAGAAGAAGAGGATAAATGAAATGAATCAATAAAGAAAGATGTCCTAAAATAATAATAATCTTTAATAATAATTAAATTATAGAGGTAGAGCTGGTCGTCTAGTAATCTAAAGGTTGCTGGTTCGATCCCAGGCTCCTCCTGCTAGCAGGCTGTAGTGTCCTTGAGCAAGACACTTAACCCCTAATTGCTCCTGATGGCTGCGTCCGTCGGTGTTTGAACAATTGTAAGTCGCTTTGGATAAAAGCGTCTGCTAAATGCAATGTAATGTAATGATGTACCCATGTTAAGCAAATGGTTTAATGTGAGAAAGAAATGTTGTGATTAATGTAATGATGAGGTGTTAGAATTAGGAAAAAACTGAGATAAAGAAAAGATGTATATGTACACTGCGGAAGTCTGAAAAAAATAGTTAATGTATTTCCAGTAAAATATAATTCTACATGTAATCTGGGGCTTTATGTGGGCTGACCTGGATTTTAGGAGAACCCTAAAACATCGGAGAACACACAGGGGTGTGGGACAAAAAAACAACATCAAAACAGGTTGTCTTTGCAGACGCACAGAAAAGACAAGATCAACAAGTAACGTCTGCAAGGAAGCTGTTTTCCAAAGAAGCTTGAATCACCCATCACGTGTTGGTAAAAGAGAGAAATTGGCAGAAGTTATAAAAAGAGGAGAGCAGAATACATTGGGATTCTTTGCTCCGGAGAAGGCAAGACAAGAAGCAAAAGAGGATTACAACACTGGATCAAGAGGCAACTTGAAGTCTGGGACTTTGTCACTTCAACCCTTCTCTGGAATATTAGGACACTTCAATACCGCAGCGAGCAGTGGTTGTTCAGCTGTAGTGAGGCCTGGGCTCCTTGTACTGGGAGTTGGGCTGTTCTGGAGGAAAAGCCAGTTTGGAGGTTCCTGATCAGATCCTTTGGCTGGCTCCCAATTGAAATTAGGCTAAATTAGAATAGGATAGGGAAAGCAGGGTACGTTTTGATTCTTTTCTTTTTACCCATTTTAATCAGATTCATTTTTTGATCATATCTACACCAATTATTACGATTTGTCTGTATCATGTAAAGATTAATTACCCCTTTGCAACGCTTCAATAAATACTTTACCTGCATTTAAAGTATCAGTTTTAGTTATTATTTTAGTTTAGAGAAACAAGTCTCCTAAGTACCCTTCGTGTAGATGGCAAAAAGTTAGGAGGAGCGCATTGTAGGATCTAAATGGTTAGCCTAGCCCCCATATAGAAACATCTCCTTAGGACAAAAGTATACTTCTTGTTAAATGAAAACCCAGCAACCACACCAACTGGCACTCACTAGAATAGAGCTGTCGTTAACTGGAGTGGCCTTTTAAGTTACATCCTTTAGTTTGTAGGGTTACTGAGTGGGTGTAATTCAGGGCTGAAACAGGGGAGATTTCAGGAAGGAGACAGTAGCTGAGTGAGTCGATTTGCTACCTAGCCTAAGCGATCTTTAGAATGCTGTACAGTTGTAATACCTGGCAGGCTAGAGATCCGACCCGTTAGACGGAGGACTAGTCTGGAGTACTGCACGGTGCAATTGCCGGGAGACATGGCTTGCTGATGTCATTCTCTAGTTAGACTGCTTATCAATTGATTTTAAGCTCAATAAGCACAGCATTTTTTGATAGTATTTGAACAGAATCTCGCCCATTTGTCCGGGAAATTGAAATCTCCCAGGACACCTTGACCGGCATCAATTTTTTGGAACAGAAACTCTGAAACGGAGTCTGGGTGTACCCAAACTAAAACTTTATTACTGGGCGGCCCAGCACTGAGCAATGGCGGCCTGGGCTGCCAAGTTTTTGGGGACCAGATGGGTTTCTATTGGACAGGAATATCACTATCTACTCATCTATTTTTTAGTCAACAGTCTCGGAAAAAAATGAATAATGTATGGATCAAACACACGTTGAAGTAATGGACTTCAGTCCAAAAGCAACTAAAGGGAGCTCCATCATGGGTCATGATCATAGTAGGACATGAAGAGTTTCTCCCATCCATGTGTGATAATGCTGGGAATATATTAAAATCTATTTCACAACTCCAAGACAAGTTTGCCTTAGCCCCAAGTGACCTATATAGAATTCTACAAATAGACACAGATACAGACTGGGATAATATTAAAAGAGAAAAAAAACAATATATAAATGATGCATTTGTTGGAACACCCTGCATCAACCAAAAAATGATGACGATGACACCTGGGAAAACATGTTGTAGATGTTACAGGGGAGTGTGGAACCAGCTATGGAAGGAATTTGATTGGACTGTTAAAATGAGGTTCTTTGGGACCCTGCTGACAGCCTGGGTCTTTAATAACAATTCTACCAACAAATGCTGGAGAAACTGTGTTATGGCCAGGGACCATACTCCTATTTTGGGACTGCCCGAAAGTACAGGCATTTTGGAAAAACCTCAAAGAAGAAATTGAGAAGATTCTGGCAACAGACATTCGCCCGGATCCGCTATTGTTCCTATTTGAAGTATCTCTTGAACACTTGTTTACCACAGACCAGTGTTATATACTGCATAATTTGTTGATGGTTACAAGAAAAATAGTTACTATTAATTGGATTTCTCTCTCCCTCCCTCTCTCTCCCCCTCTCCCTCTTTCCTAGCAGACCGGCTTTGCCCTCCAGGTGTTTAAAAGGAACATCATGGTCGATAGTGTCAAATGCGGCACTGAGATCGAGCGGGACTAAAATAGCACAAAACATGGAATCGACAGAGCGAAGGATGTTGTTATGCACCTTCAGCAGAGCGTATTCTGTGACATGCAGTTCTCTAAAACCCGACTGGACATTTGTCCAAAATGTTGAATGTGTTCAAGTGCGGGAGAAGACATCTTTTTCCCCCAAAACCGTATAAATAAATGGTATCTTTAAGATGGATCTGTAGTTTTTGAGTTAATTGGGGTCTAGGCCTGGTTTCTTCAGTAGGGGTTGCGCAATTGCATGTTTAAGCCTGGAAGGGATGACTCCATTTCTTAAAGAGCTATCAATTATAGCCAAAATAAGGGGGCAGATTGTGGCAAAAACTTCCTTGAAAAGGCAAGACAGTATGTTGTCTAAGAGACAGTAGGTGGGGTTCCTATGTGAGACCTGTCAGATAGCTGAAAGGAAGACACTGGTTGAAACTGCTGGAGGAGGCTGACTAGATGATGTGGCTCAGAGTGGGGATGGAAGTTACGGGGGGGGACGGCGGAGTTGTTGCCTTCAATATATCATTAGAAACATAACTATATCATTTTGAATGATATAATTATATGCATTGAAAGCCTTGGTGCCAATTATAGATGCAAAACAATGCGATTTTAAGTTTCAAAAGATTGCGTCCCCCCTCATATGCCTCACAGTGGTTTGGTCCACTGCCTCCCCAAATCCCCACACAAACCCTCGATACGAGAGTCTCTGGAAGTGGCGGCTGACCTACAGTAAGTAACTGCTTTGCAAAGGTTAACCTAAAACAAAGGATGTGTCAGACATTTTTCACACCACTCAGTAGAATAAAACCCAATTACAGCTGTAACCAGGCTACGTTTTGTTCGTTCCATTGCCTCGCGGTTGAATCCTGTGCATCAATGCGGCCTTCAGGGGCATAGCTACCGATCGTGCAACCGTTGCAGCTGCACCGGGGCCCAGTGGGCCGCTCGAGGCCTTTCCCATCGGCGCGCAAGTGATGGGGCACCCTCAACCAGCACGGCAGCGATGGGGTGCATGCCACATTTGCACGCAAGGACCTTGCCCAGTCCCTCCAAATAAAAAGAGTGTTTTTGTTTGTTTTACATGTAGTCTATTTTATTTTACTCAGTTCCTCATTAAACGAAACAAAAGAAGAACCATGGGTAATGGAACATGCGTAACAGAGACTCCCTTACCAACCCCAGAGAGATTACGCAGAGCGGCAGAATGGCTACAGCGGGGCTGGGTGCGTGTGTGCACAGGGAGGGGAGGGTTCAAAAAAATATTTGCAACTGGGCCTATCACCATCATGTTACGCCACTGGCGGCTGCCATATTGGCAGGGGGCGGCCGCGTTTCCTAATGCATGAATGTCTAGAAATGCAGGAAGTAGGATTTAAATGGCAATTTTTTTTTCTGGGGGTGGATGCCCAGACCCCATGTTCTATTGTGCCCCGCCCCCCTTACCCTCCTCACTAAACCCTTGGCTCAGAGGGATCAGAGTCTGGGGGTGAGATGTGAGATCTTATGTTGACAATTCTGTCAAAGAAATTCATAAATTACTCACAGGTTTCAGTAGTGGACGCGTAGGTAGCAACAGCAGCAGAAAGATTTAAGATCGAATTAATTGTGTTGAACAGTATTGTGGGTTTGTGGGTATCTTTGCTAATTAGTCCAGCATGATATTGCACCTCTGTCATAACAGCTTCGGCAAAGCTTTAAACAATATTTTAAGATTTCATATGAGACCTGGAATTTGTCTATTTGACAGGCTCTTCTAAGGGCACGGGTGGAGTCATTTAGCCAGGGGGTACTAAAGCGTGTGTCAGCCTTGGGGCATCAGAGCAGGATGAGTCGAAGAGAGTGACGAGCTTCTCCGTGTCGTTGCAGGAAGGAAGAACATCTTACATCCGAGGTAAGTGAGTGTGAATGTGTTTGAGAAATATGTGGCTGCAGCTAAGTGCATAAATCTAACGAGGGAGTGGGGCTGTGGGGGGGTTGGTCTAGGCAATGTGGATTCAAAGACAACCAAAAATGATCAGAGACACCAGTATCCACAATTACAAGGTTGGAAACAGAGAACCCAGATGATAAAACAAGATCTAGTGTGTCTTCTGATGAGTTGGACCAGACACTGCACGAATAGGATTAAAACAGTGCAGAAGGCATAAAAACTCGTCGACCACGGGTTTTGATGGGATGGCAACAGATGAATGTTAAAATCTGTTACAATCAACAGTTTATCAGAGAAAAGTCCAGGTAACGTCCGCTCCAAATGATTCGGACATTTGCGTTCACACATTAAAACCAATTATGTGCACTAATTCAAGTAAAGTCTATGTGTGGGAAACACTGGATAAACAATGGCCACTGCCATCGGTGAATGTCATCTTATTTGTCGATAGGTCAATGGCAGTCAGCGAGGCGAATATCAGCCGATACCGATGTGCGGCCAATAAATTGGTGCACCCTTAATTTGTGATCTAATTAATGAAAAACGATGAGAAGGAACTGATCCATAATTCCTTAATATGACTCTAGGAAAAATTTAATTTATTTTTGCCCCCCCTCTTAATCGTAAGTTTTATTTGGATATCAAATGTAACATTACAGTTAAGGTCATCGTTTAAATATTTTTTACATAAAAAAAAAATTTAAAAACTTAAATTGTAATCTGATATTGGCTCTTGAATTTAACTGTTTAAAATTGTAGAGTTAAAATTGTAATATGTAATTTTGTCATACTTCAAGGCTTATATTTCATGTTTATCATTAGGTGTATTGTATTGTATTTATTGTCTCGTATATATTTGGTTTAATCTTTCTGGTTCACCGTTTCTGGTTTATTTGATTAGTTATTGTATATGACATTTTTTCCCCCCATTTATCTTTTTGGGTTATTTTCATACGTATTTCTATTTTTTTCATTTTAATGTTATTTTAGGTTGTTTATCATTAGATTTATTGTGTATTCGCACATTTTTCCATATATTGCCATTTCCTTGTTATAATTGCTTGCTTAATTATTATGTTTTATTATTGTTTTATTCTTATCGCCGACTTTGATATGAGCTTCTCTGACAATTAAGTTTCCCTCTGGGGATGAATAAAGTATCCATCTATCTATCTATCATCCATCCACCCATCCATCTATGCACATTGGAGCTCAATGTTGTATTATTCAACTAACAAATAAAGATAAACATTGCCTTCAGACTTAGAATGAAGATGCCAAGTGCAGACTCAGAAGACGTTTGTATCTTATTAACAGGGGTCCAGCCTGCAGGGCTGAAACCTCATTGTTTTTGTTCAGATTTTTATTATTATTTTTCTCCTTGGCATTTTTCCGGCTAAAAGTGTCTGACGCACAGCAACAGCCGAACCCACGGACATGAATGAGGTGTGTTGGATCCGGGGCATTTCAAACATCTTGCGGTCCAAGTGTGGCACATCAATCAATATTTGAAGCAGGAATTAGGGAAAAAGTATTGCATAACTACCGACGGTTGTAAAACGTTGGGGTATCAACGATACACCAACCTCTGCCATTTCCGGTAGTGTGGTGGAGCGCGATGATTTTGTGGAGCAAAGTGCTTTGTGACATCATCATTCAATTTGTTATATTGGGGCAGATTGTGGCTTTGGGGGGCATTTGCATGGGCCAAGGTGCGGGGCGTAGACTCGGTCTGCAACAGTTGGTTCGCACAGGATCTGCACGGGTCGAGACGACGGACAGCAGGAGTCGATAGCGCAATCCAAGGGAAGTTGGAAAATTGTAACTCGTGTTAGTAGTAATGCTGCGTGTCACCAGAAATCGTAAAACAGTAATTGGTCACAGAAAGTCGTCACTACGTCATTTCGTTGCTGCGTCGTCGTTGCCCGACACAGCACCAAATGGTCCTGAGAAAACTCTGCAGAGTACACATTGGTCACAGATAATAGTCACTTTGTCATTCCGTCCCTGGTTCATCATTACGCGACATGGCACACAAGGGAATATAAGCCACTAACTCCCAAAATACAAGCAGTTTATCAACTGTTCGAGCGGAGGGGAGAGGAAAACACAGTGGATCACCGCTACACCACCGTCCACAACTCACGTCACAGTCTGGATCATATATCAGACTCTGAGAGAACAGCTCTGTCCAACACGCACCTCAGTGAGTTACAACAACGACAAGCCCTGGTTTACAGCAAAATGCAGATGGCTTGGTTATAAAGCCAGCTTTCTTGCCATAACATATGATTGTATTCTCCTAAAACTGTAATTCGTAACTAACACGACTAACCTGGACCCTGTGCAGTGCTGCCTGCAGCTATATTTATTATTATTATTCGACTGCTGCTGTAGATTAAAACCAATTCAACTTTGCCTCTTTTCGATCAAGTTTGAGTATCAAATGCAAATCAGAGCCCCGGTTTGCCCACAGGGAGGGAGGCGGTCATGTCTTCCTCAGAGGGGTGTAGAAAAGCACCAGTGTTTCACTAGCTTATTGTGGGCACGCTGGGTGTGCGAGAGAAAAGCCCAAATACAAGCAGTAATCCCATGTGAGGAGGCAGGATTAGTTACACGGACTACATGCATCGTGTTATCTCCAAGTGTGTGCCGATAGCAGCCAGACAATGAGGCTTCTTATCACGGCAAGAAGCCCTGAGTATTTCACAACAGTGGCAAAGAACATCACCAAAGGCTGCAGTGATGTAACAAGCACACACACACACACATATGGTTTCATCTTCCATCAAATCCAGGAGAATAATGATGGATAACTGGGCGAGTCAGCAATAAAAGCCCTAAAGTTTCTTCCAAAGTAAGACTGACAACAATGGAAATGGAAACAATATGGTGACTGGAGCAAAGCGACGGGGGTAGTCGAAATGGGATATTAAACAAACGAATAAACAAACAATGAAAAATGGAAAATGACAGGCCTGCTCCTCTAAAATCCTCACGGATGGAACTGGGGAAGAAAGGAGCCACCGGTAGGCTCAGCAGTTTCCTCGCACTTTGGGGTAATGGCCACAGATGCTGGTGCCAATTCAACAAGAACAAGGGGTTTAAAGAGCTCAAAGCTGACCGTGCGCGCACAAGCACGCACACACCTGTAAGATGGTGCCTACATCATAGGCAGCGTATTCCTCGTCAGCCTCGTTTAATTCCTTTTGCAGTGACCGTTAATGGCGTTTGATGGTGTAATGCCGCCAGTGAAATGATAAACACTAACATAATAACATATGGCTGCCTAGAGGGGCAGGGCACTTTGGGAGCCAGGGTTCATGGGACTATGACCAAGTGTCCAGTGGATCTTCTGCCCACCGCCTGACACTGGAACAATAAACTAGAATTGTCGTTCATGTCATTCCCCAGTGCATGGCAACATTTTAGTTCAGGGTCCCACTGCAGACAAACTCCCATCGGAGTATTCGGAGGACGGTTGGAACCACAGGGACCTGGGGATAAATTGCGGACATGGAAAACAGAACCGGGGACATTTATCATTTAATCAGCAGGTGGCTCCGTGTTATTCCCATCAAGTGGTTTGTAAACGGACGAGCCGGGCCCGCGGTGGACGGTCCGCACGGAGAAGATGCACAGCGGTAAGTAAACAAATCAACAAAACAATCGACAAATACATGGGGAGGCGACAATAAGACAATGTCGACGCGCTGCCGCTGCCGCAGCCGCTGCAAGGTGCATCGGCGGATCACACGGAGGCGCATCTGCAAACCAACCTGGTGCTGTGCGCTGGGGTGAAGGCAGTTTCCGGGAAGAGGGAAAAAATGAAAAAAAATTAGGAATAAAAATGTAATCCACTCCCGGGGCGGTCGGTCCGTCTGTCCGTCTGTCTGTCTGTCTGTCTGTCCGTCTGTCTGTCAGCGTCCTCCCTCCGGCGTCAGTGGGATGAGGCGGGTCGGAGCCACGGGGCGGATGGACGCGCGCACGGTTCGATCGCCCCCCCCCCCCCCCCCCCCCCTGATGTATTTATTGATTTGCTTTATTTTTTCCAAATTATTATTTTTTTTTTTCTTCCAAAAGATCAATTTCCCAAACCGCTCAGCGGGAGGAGCACGCACCGCTCAGCGGGAGGAGCACGCACCGCTCAGCGGGAGGAACCAGCGGCGACTCAGCTGCGCTGCGGAGCGACGCGCGGGCGGTGCGTGCGTTTGTGCGCGTGCGCGGCGCGCGCTGAGTCACTGAAATGGAGCTGGAGGCTCGAGGCCAGGAGGGGCGCGCGCGGGCGCACAATCCCAATGCACATGTTCGCGTCCGCATGTGTTCAACGTGACGATGGAACGATATGTTTCGCATATGAATGCGTTGATGTCATGGCTGTGTTTCAGGGTGTGGCCACAGGTACAACGTCGTGTATATTGTGTTTTCAACAACATCCTTGTTTTAAAAAGTCGGGGAGATTTAAAGCGGTATGCGTGAGATTGGGTTAAAAATTCGACGTTTGCTGTTTATTGCGTGTTGATCTCGCTGGCACTTGATAAGAAACCACGATTCGTCAAATGGCAATATCCTGTCCATTTTTATTTCGTCCAATTTGCAGTCTTTAAAGTTGTAATCCGTGAAGATAATTTTGTTAAGAAAAAAAAAAAATCCCACATTTGAGGTTCATCCCATATTTATTTCGCTGGAACTTTATAAGAAAACAGACATTCGATGTATTCCCATTGTGCATGTACTCCGCTAAATGCGCTTTTCATTGTTGGTGGCGGGGTCCGCCTGCAAAGAAGTGAATGGCAGCCGTGGTGAATTTGATAAACCAGCCACTTTGGAGATCATTGTTTGCCTGGTTAAACCCAGATTATGAAAAAAGAGAAATTCTGGTTTTGAATGGAATTCTGGGAATTGTAAACATATTATTGTATCTATTTCCACTTCAAGATTCAAGATTCAAGAGATTATTTGTCTCATACATATACATACGGTCATACATATATGCAGTGAAATGTCATGACACCCGGTGATTACGCACAATAAGCTTAAATGGACATCCAAACTCAAGCGAGACGTGTTAATCATTTACACGCAAAGAGATTGGGATATTGACTGGGGGGCCGTTACGTTTAACTCCGGTTGGGCCTCGGGGGCCCGTAGCCACGGTAGCTCAGTGCATCAGTGAGATATAGTTAAAATGCAAACAAGATGAAACAGTCATTCCTGAATGATATCAGACCGAAATAAAGGGTTGATGTTTTAATTTAATTTACAGTTCTGGTGGGTTGTGTAGGACACATGTGTGGCTGTCGCTGCGACGGTGCCAGTTGAACCGGTTGCAACGCAAGCCTTTCCACGGTGATTCCATCGCGCTTTGTTGATGTTGGTAAATCAAACCTGTTTGTCTGCTACGCTCTGTTTAGGGCGCAGCAGCATGGTTGCGCTTATAATGCGGGGTTGCTTTGCAATCTCTTCACAACACTTTGACAACGTAGCCTATGATTTTCCATTTGTGTTGTTGTGGACACAAACAGAAAACAGCAACATGACTTCAGAATGTGGAACACGTTTACTTACATGAACGTGTAACAGGAATTGAAACTGTTTGTGTTTTTATGGTTGGCTTCATTTACTTTGTTTGATTTATTATTTTCATCATTATTATTATTGTTATTATTATTTTAATATACTTTTCTCAATCAATATTATTTTATTTTGTTCTGACTTTTCCAAGATACTGTGTCCCTTTGCTTTCTCTTTTCTGTTTACAACAAATTGTTACTTTTACATCAGCTTTTCAGTTACATTAGCAACAAACTAAAAACATTGTGTCTAAAAGTGTCTTAATAATGAAATCCTCAAAGGTTTACGGGACATGAAGGCTCTTTATATTGCAAGGTAACAAACACTAATATTGAGACAAAGACACAATGAAGTAGGACACACACACATATGTATATAAACACAGACATACATACATATATATACACACACACACACATATATATATATATATATATATATATATATATACACACACACACACATTACTCACAAAAAGTTAGGGATATTTGGCTTTTGGGTGAAATTTATGAAAAATGTAAAAAGTTCAGGCTACAGTGATATTATATCATGAAAGTAGGGCATTTAAGTCGAAGCATGCAATGGTGATTTCCTCATCTCAAACAATTTATTGAAACAAAAGCCAACAACAGTGGTGGGTTTACCACAACAAAAAATGTCAATGTCTCAATAACTTGTCATGTGCCCTTGAGCATCAATTACAGCTTGACAACGACGTCTCATGATGTTCACAAGTTGACTTATTGTCTGCTGAGGCATGGCCCCCCACTCTTCTTGAAGGGCGGCCCTCAGGTCATTGAGGTTCTTGGGTACAGAGTTACGAGCCTCTACACGGCGACTCAGCTGATCCCATAGGTTTTCTGTGGGATTCAAGTCTGGAGAAAGTGCAGGTGATTCCATTTGAGGAACCCCAGTCTCCAGCAGCCGTTCCCTAATGATGCCACCTCCATGAGCTGGAGCATTGTCGTCCATGAAGATGAAATGAGGCCTGTGTTGTTCATGCAGGGGCACAATGACTGGATTAATGATGTTATTCAGGTAGTATGGGCTTGTCACTGTACCATTCACAAAGTGTAGGGCAGTTCTGTATTGACTAGACACACCTGCCCACACTGTAGCACCACCACCATCACCAAAGGCTCGTCTGGTGACAACACTGGCTGATTGAATAGCGCCCTCCTTGATGTCTCCAACATCGTTGGCGGCCATCATTTCTGCTCAACGTGAATCGACTTTCATCAGAGAACAGCACTGAGGCCACTGGTCCCTCGTTCAGCGTCAATGCTTCCTGGCCCGTGCAAGACGATGATGGCTGTGCCTGGTGGTGTGGTCAGGTACCCTTGCAGGTCGTCTAGCACGCAGACCACACTGATGTAAACGGTTTGGATTGGTCTGACATGACACTTGGGTGCCTCTCACCTCCCTTAAATGTGCCTGGAGTTATGTGGCATTCATCATCCGGTTCCGCAGGCACTGTTCACAATGAAGCGGTCATCAGTGTGGGATGTGGCCAAAGGACGTCCACTTCTGTGCCTTTCTGTGACTCTTCCAGTCTCTGTATCTCTGTTGCAACCTGCTGATGACACTCTGTGACACTCTAAGCTCAGTGGCCACTTCCCTCTGAGAACATCCTGTTTGAAGCCTCGCAATGGCGAGGTACTGTTGATCAGTTGTTAGGTGTCGTCTTGGTCTCATGTCAAAATGTGAACAGCATGATGAAGAGGACTGTTTAAATACCAATTCGAATTGAACCAGGAAATGTATTGGTCGATTCATGGATCAAACACCTGTTGTGAATTTTGCCGTTCAGCTCCTTGTTAGAGAACAGCAAGTTGTGCAAAAAGTACTGAAACATTGAACAGTTGGACATGTGCATTCAAGAGTTTAGAGAAGGTCAAATTAAGTTCACCTGTAAAGGTTATAGTGCATTTTATCTTCATTTGAAATTTCACCCGAAAGCCGAATATCCCTAACTTTTTGTGAGTAGTGTATATATATACAGACACATATACAAATATATATGTTGTATATACACATACATATATACATACATTCACACACATACATATACATACCAGTGACGAGCAGTCAGGGGAGGCAGGTGAGGCTGTGCCTCCCCTGTCATCATGAGAGGAAAAAGAAACGAAATAGTAAAATAACACAAGTATTAATATTTGTCCTCTGGACTATGATTTTGGTGTGGTTCTTAATGTATTTTAACCATTTTTTTAGTAAAAATCGCAGAAAATTCTGTATGTCCTGCTTAAATAAACGGAGTCTCCTTCGGAGACGAGAGGTGAGGCATGGACAGCCGAGCCTCCCTCCAGATTGAGCAATCACTCACAAACTGGATTGAGCGCGTGCAAATGGCGCGTGCTTGTTCCCATTTCTGTGTATGTTTCCAATATGATGGTTGAGGACACTTTTATGTAATAAAAGTATACGTCTTCTTTTCCATGGTGTTCAGTCATATATTTCACGTATGTGTGTAATATTTACATCTTATTGATATGACATAAATCCACAGGGAAAATGCTTGCCTTGAGGCAGGCAGTACCTCTGCCTCAAGGAAGGCGGCCTGATAGCCTGCCACCAGCCAGGTCACGGTCAACTCTAACCCGTGTGCAAAAAGTAAACACAAGAAGTGTGCTGTGCGACGTTGTAGAGCTTAGCGACAAGCTGGCATTTCTCGCCCTCAAAATGGAGGATTTGATTTCTAAACTAAGACATTTTTCAAAGCTGGACTTTCAGTCAAAGCAAGAAGTCAGCTTGTGCTCACTATACCTGCAACAACGGCGTCTGTGGAAAGGTCGTTTTCTGCATTGAAAAGGATCAAAACATACAGTCGAAATCGGACTGACCAAGGACGACTTTCTTCACTGGCAGTTATCTCAATTGAGGCAGAGAGACTTTTAAAACTCAAAGGAGCCAGAGGACAACAAGAGGACTTTTACAACAAAGTCACGGAGATCTTCGTCCAGAAGGAAAGGCGAATGGACAGTGGCACTGGTGTTTTAAAATGGTTTTCAGCATCCTATTCGCTCCTATTCTCTCATCCTATCCTATTGGCATCCTATTGTATGTTTGTAAATCTGACATGTGAGTCAGTGCCTCCCCAACCCCAACCCTCACTGCACGTCACTGATACATACATATATACACATACATATGCATACATACAGTATATATATACACACAGTAAATACAAACTGAATATACATATAACACACACATATATATATAAAAAATAAAAAAATTAATTAAAAAATGAATACGTGTGAAGAAAGCCAATTAGCAATAAGAACTATGGGAGCCCGAAGTCGGCGGGCAGGGCGGGGCTATGGGGGCCTCATTAAGACGGAGCAGACCGGGAGATTCACTGGAGACTTCAGATGGTGAAGTAGCCTCTCTACACAGAGCTCCAACTCTGTGAAGACAGCCATTGTGGCCAGGCTGATTACGGATGCACAGCCTGCCGCTGTGTCCTTGGTTTGGGACAACAGGGCTTCTGTCTCCTGTCTGGACCGAGTGGGCCCCGCTGAGCGAGCACTGGGGCCGCCAAGGGGACATGCAAGAGGCTCAGGAGCCAAGAGACACACACAATGTTGGAAAACTTCATCTTTTTCTTTAAGATAAGCTAGCGCTTTATTGATCCATTACAGTACCAGATCATTTTACAGAACAGTGCAAGACAAGTTCCAAACAGATTAAATAAATATACAGGGGCCATTTCATGGACACAGATTAGGCCTTATTTTTGACTAAATCACACTTAACGTGGACGAACTGAAAGTGCCTTTCTCAGTCACAGTTGTGGTTTAAAATAGAGTCAGACTTGCCCTAGTCTTGGTTCAAAAAACCTGATTACCAGAAGGAGGATTAGAGCTAATCTAAGGGAAGGCTTAAATTAAATCTTTGGATTCATGGCTGTGGGGTGTCCAGGTCGACCTTGACAACAGAGGAAATTGATTATATAGACTAAGACCAGCACCAAGACCAGATAGAAGGCGCTAACTAGCCCATCCTGACCTTAGTCCAGGACCATTCCAAGTCTCGAACCATAGTACCATAGTCTAGTAGTAGAAAGGCTTTTTTAATTTCTAGAATAATTACAGAAGTGATAAGTTTAGTCCTGATTTAGATTAAACCGCTTTTTGCGAAGAAAGAAGTTAACTGGTGAAGCTGACTTGTCTGTGACTTGTCTTGACTGTGTTCACTTCTCCAACTTATTTACCTTTTTTCTTATTTACCCAACTTATTTACCCCATTTAGTTTAAAAGAAGAAGATAAAGCATATTAATTTCTAGTTCAGCAAAGAGAGGTCACAGCAGAGAAGTCCCCTGATGGGTGAACGGGGTGGGCCGGCATGGAGGGGGCACATGGCAGGCCTCTCCGTGCCTGTGGCTGGAACAGGAACCCCACTCTCGGCAGGGGCACTGGGGCACAGTCGGGTCCAGGGTGGGGTCCGGATGGCTGCCGCCCGACCAACTGCACCCCTGCCTTGATCTAGTTGCGCTTCACCTATCTCTCCCAGTGCAGGAACTCACTCTCGGTACATACTCCACACAATACAGGTTTACAGGACGGGTGGGGTGCGAGCTCTGTGGATAGAGATGCGGCAGGCGTCTGTGATCTTGCCCGTCACGCTCTTGCCCAGGTGTGCTTCACGTCTGTCCTGCAATTTTAATACCACTCATATTAGCTCAGAACACATACAGTATACAACCAAACAGATTTTACTCCAAACAACACTCCAGCAGACCAGGGTATGCAGGGCAGGAAGGGTGTGAGCGATTTCAGGTTCAACATGCTTGGAGGACTTGCACCCCCACACCTTGCAATTTTAACAAATTAATTACCAACTGCAGACATTGAGTGCGGGCTTTCCACTGTGGTGTGGGTGTGTGGTTGGCCGGGGGGGGGCAAACGAGTGGGCCCCCTGGTGACTGGCTTAGGGTCCTGGTTGCTTGCACCTGGTGGCTGCAGGACTCAGGTGTGGCTGCGGGGCCTTTTCTGCTGCTTGGAAGTGCTACGATATAATTTTGACCTCACACAACAGAAATAATTGGGATAAGTCCCGTGCACTTGCCGGTGGAGGGAGGGACACACACACACACACACACACACACACACACACACACACACACACACACTCTCTCTTGTTCTGAAAAGAGAGGGATTGGTGGCGGTTCTGTGCAACAAAAAACTGTGCTCTTGTCATTCTACAGGTCATCCACAGGACAGAGTTATTGCATCAGTTCTTGATGATGAATGAATGAATAAAGAGTTGCATTGCAGGTTGGGAAGTTGAACTCCACTTGCAGACTAACTCTGTCCTAGATGTAATGACACAAATACTCTGTTGTATGCCCAGCATGCTGACAGTACAGGTAAAACAAAAAAAAAAGCAGAGAAGGAAGTACGGGCATCGATCATTCCAGTCCATCGGCTCAACACTATCCAGTTTTTCTAGTTCTGTGTGTGTGTGTGTTTTCTACAGTATGGCCTTAATGAAAACTGATAAGCATTAGCAGGCTGCAATGCATTGCACCAGAATAAAAGCAGGAGACTCATCTGCTCTAAGTTATAGTGCTAAACATCTAGAACACACATGTTCTGACCTTTATTAACATATTTACTTATATCAATGAGTAGTATATGTGTAGTATATAGCCTGTACAGACTTAGTTTGGCCAAATGGGTTAGCGTAACACAAATTTTATGTGGGTCAAAGTCCTCATGTAAATGTTTGATTTTATTTAGTAATTCATTTTCATATATGTTTTCAGTATTTTTAATGAAAATATTTTCAACGTTAAAAAAAAATATATGTATGTACATAAACTGTACACCGATCAGCCGCAACATTAAAACCACTGACAGGTGAAGTGAATAACATTGATCATCTCGTTCCAATAGAACCCGTCAAGGGGTGGAATATATTAGGCAGCAAGTGAATAGTCAGTTCTTGAAGTTGATGTGTTGGAAGCAGGAAAAAATGGGCAAGTGTGAGGGTCTGAGTGTTAGGCCCACAGCCTCCCAGCGCCACTAGAGGCTGCTCTTGCCCCATCTGCAGCTCCCCCCTTGAGCCAATTGCACACACCTGGGATCTATTACCTGCATCACTCCACACAGTATTTAGTCTCCAGTCCCAGTCATTCATTGCCAGACCATCAACTAGCTTACCCGAGTTGTACAGCTACTGGCTCCATTCCTAGTTCCAAGTTCCTAGCTCCTAGTGCTTGTTTCAAATCCCTAGTTTATGTCTCTTTGTTTCGTCTTCCCTTTACCCGCTTGTCTCCGCTCGTCGACCAAGGCTGTCCGTCCCTCTCCATCCAGCCCGGTTCCCCATCTCTCCACCCAGATCCAGGACCCCTCCTCCCGGTCATAGTCATCCCTTCCCAGCCCTGCTCCATCCCTACCTGACCAGGTCCCCCCTGGCCGGCTCCACTGTGTGGGCTAATAAACATCTGTCTGCCTCCCGTCTCCCCGGGTCGTGCATTTGGGTCTCTCCTAGCCCTGGTCGTGACATTACGGTCTGGCCATAAAACATGGACCCAGCCGACACAGAGGGGCTCCGCCGCACACTCCGGGACCAAGTAGTGTTGCTTGGTCAACATGACCAGGCCCTCCGGGACATCGCGGAACACCTCCGGACCATCTTGGCGGCCGTCAGCAGCCTACAAGTTCCTCCGGCTCCCGTGGCCCCCCCTGCCATCCCTCCACCAGGGCTCCCAGCGCCTCCCTCGTCCCCCCTGAGCCCCACGTTCCGTCTCCAGCGCCCTACGACGGCGATTTTGGCACCTGCCACGCCTTCCTTGTGCAGTGCGTGGTGGTTTCCAGCAGCAGCCATCGTCGTACACCTCCGATGGCGCCCGCATCGCATTCCTCATCTCCTGCCTGAGAGGGGCGGCTCTCGGCTGGGGTTCCGCGGTTTGGAGTCAGCGGGGCCCCGTGAGTGTCTCCATTGATCTGTTCACCCGCGGAATGAGGAGAGTCTTCGACCACCCAGTTTGCGGCAAGGAGGCCGCCAGAAGACTCCTCTCCCTCCGCCAGGGTCCCCGTAGCGTCGCCTCCCTTGTTGTCGAATTCCGGACACAAGCCGCAGAAAGCGACTGGAATGATGGAGCCCTGCAGGATGGGTTTCAGCGCGCCCTGAACGACGAGTTGCGGGACGAGTTGGCACAGCGGGACGAGCCCATGGGCCTGGACGGCCGTCAGCCCTAGCTGGCGTGCTAGTCCCAGGTCGAGGAAGCTCGCTTCCGCCCCGGAATCTATGAAAGTGGAGGAAGAGAGTATTATACCCCCCCACGAGAGGGTAGCTGGGAGCAGAGGATGGGTGAGAGGGTTGGAGCTTGAGCGACCGGAACGTTACCCTACCGAGAGGTCGCCCTCTCCCGGCCGGACCGGGCAGGTGGCTCGGAGGTGTCCCAGCCGGGCGCAATATAGGCAGGCACCGGTCTGTATGCGGCGGGCTCGCTGCAGAAAATGGGACCTGGGGTACCCCTGGCTCCGGAACAGGAGGCCATGGAGACCTAGATCCGCGACTCTCTCGCTGCTGGGATCATTCGCCCCTTGTCGTCTCCTCTGGGCGCAGGGTTCTTCTTCGTCGCCAAGAAGGACAAGACCCTCCGTCCCTGCATTGACTACAGGGGACTCAACAACATCACAATCAAGAACAAGTACTCCTTGCCCCTGATGGACTCAGTCTTCGTCCCCATCCGGGCTGCCACCCACTTCTCCAAACTCGACCTCCGCAACGCTTACCACCTGGTCCGCATCCGTGAAGGGGACGAGTGGAAGATCGCATTCAACACCCCGCTCGGACACTTTGAGTATCTGGTAATGCCTTTTGGTCTGTCAAATGCCCCAGCGGTCTTCCAGTCCCTAATTAACCATTTCCTCCGGGACATGGTCAACTCGTTTGTCTTTGTGTACCTCGATGACATCTTGATTTTTTCCAAATCCCTCTCCGACCACGTAAAACAAGTACGCCTGGTGCTGCAGCGGCTCATGGAGAACCGTCTGTTTGTTAAGGCCGAAAAGTGTGTCTTCCATGTTCCGTCCGTTTCCTTCCCAGGATTTATCATTGGCCGAGGGAGGCTGGGGATGGACCCCAAGAAGGTGGCCGCCATGATGGAATGGCCAACCCCAACCAATAGGAAGCAACTCCAACGCTTCCTCGGGTTGGCAAACTTCTACCGGCGCTTCATCCGAAACTTCAGCCGTATCGCCGCTACCCTCTCAGCCCATACCTCCACTGCAGTGGCCTTCAAGTGGACCCCCACGGCCGAGGCCGCATTCCTCGACCTCCAAAGCCGCTTTTCGTCGGCCCTGGTCTTGGCCCAGCCCGATGCCAACCTCCAGTTCGTGGTAGAGGTGGATGCTTCGGACACGGGGGTAGGAGTGGTACTGTTGCAGCGCTCTCCAATCGACGGTAAGCTCCACCCCTGTGCCTTTCTCTCCCGCAGGCTCACCCCACCCAAGCGCAATTATGACGTGGGCAACCAGGAACTCCTGGCCATCAAAGTAGCCCTGGAGGAGTGGTGCCACTGGCTTGAGGGAGCAAACCACCCCTTCGTCGTCTGGACCGATCATAAGAACCTGGCCTATATCCAGACGGCGAAGCGGCTCAATTCCCGGCAGGCCAGGTGGGTGTTGTTCTTCGGCCGGTTTAACTTCTCTCTATCCTACCCAGGCACCAAGAATACCCAGGCACCAAGAATACCAAGCCTACGCCCTGTCCCGTGTGTTCGCGCCAGAGGAGAAGACAGGGGATCCAGGACCCATCCTTCCACCCCTGTGCCTTGCCGCCACGCTCACCTGGGAGATCGAGTCCCTTGTCACCCAAGCGCAGGAACACCAGCCCGACCCAGGTACCGGACCCCCTAACCGCCTGTTCGTCCCTGACTCCACACGCTCCCAGGTTCTGCAGTGGGCCCATGCCTTCCGCCTCAGCTGCCATCCCGGGATCACCCGCACCCTGGCCGTCGTCTGCCAGCGCTTCTGGTGGCCGACCCTGCTCCCTGAGACCCGGTCCTTCATCTCTGCTGTTCCACCTGTGCCCGGTCCAAGACCTCCACCCGACCCCACTCCAGCCTCCTGCTCCTGTGTCTCATCCCGACTCGTCCTTGGTCCCACATCGCCCTGGACTTTGTCACCGGTCTCCCACCATCCCGGGGCAACACTACCATCCTCACAGTGGTGGACCGCTTTTCTAAAGCGGCACACTTCCTCGCCCTGCCCAAACTTCCATCGGCAAGGAGACCACGGACCTGCTGGTGGCCGAGGTTTTCCAACGCCATGGCATCCAGGCAGACGTGGTGTCGGACAGAGGTCCCCAGTTCACCTCCCAGGTCTGGCGCGCCTTCTGCTCGGCCCTGGGGGCACAGGTCAGTCTCTCCTCCGGTTTCCACCCCCAGACCAACGGCCAGACGGAGCGGGCAAACCAGGAGGTGGAGGCCATGCTCCACTGCCTGACAACCACCAGCCCCACCTCCTGGAGCAACCAGCTGCCGTGGGCCGAATATGCCCACAACACCCTGGTCAACGCCTCCTCTGGCCTGTCACCCTTCCAATGCTCTATGGGCTACTAACCCCCACTGTTCCCTGCCCAGGAGGTTGAGATCGCCGTACCCGCCGTCCAGGCCCACATCCGTCGCTGCCGGAGGACGTGGAGGATGGCCCGCTCTGCTCTACTCCAGGCCTCCGCCAGGTCCCAGTGGCAGGCGAACCGGCACCGTGCGCCCGCACCCCCAGACCAACGGCCAGACGGAGCGGGCAAACCAGGAGGTGGAGGCCATGCTCCACTGCCTGACAACCACCAGCCCCACCTCCTGGAGCAACCAGCTGCCGTGGGCCGAATATGCCCACAACACCCTGGTCAACGCCTCCTCTGGCCTGTCACCCTTCCAATGCTCTATGGGCTACTAACCCCCACTGTTCCCTGCCCAGGAGGTTGAGATCGCCGTACCCGCCGTCCAGGCCCACATCCGTCGCTGCCGGAGGACGTGGAGGATGGCCCGCTCTGCTCTACTCCAGGCCTCCGCCAGGTCCCAGTGGCAGGCGAACCGGCACCGTGCGCCCGTACCCACATACGTCCCCGGACAGATGGTATGGCTCTCCACAAAGGACTTGCCCGAAGGTGGACCGAAAACGCGCTCCCCGGTATGTTGGTCCCTTCCCCATTGTGTCAATCATCAACCCCTGTGCAGTACGCCCCCCGTCTCCATCCCTCCCTCCATGTCCACCGCACCTTACATGTGTCCTTGCTTAAGCCGGTGGTTTCCAGCCCTCTCTCCCTCCCGGCCAAGGCCCCACCACCCCCCAGCACCATTGACGGTCACCCGGCCTACACAGTGCGGCGCCTGCTGGATGTGTGACGCCGGGGGAGGGGGCTCCAGTACCTCGTGGACTGGGAGCGGTACAGTCCGGAGGAACGCTCCTGGATCCCCCGGAGACAGATCCTGGATGCCTCTCTCATCCGGGATTTCAATCGGACTCGCCCATCCGGTTCCAGATGTCCGCCAAGGGGCGTCCGTAGAGGGGGGGGTACTGTTAGGCCCATGGCCTGCCAGCACTAGAGGCCGCTCTTGCAGTTCCCCCCTTGAGCCAATTGCACACACCTGGGATCTATTACCTGCATCACTCCACACAGTATTTACTCTCCAGCGTCCCAGTCATTCATTGCCAGACGTCAACTAGCTTACCCGAGTTGTACAGCTACTGGCTCCATTCCTAGTTCCAAGTTCCTAGCTCTTAGTGCTTGTTTCAAGTCCCTAGTTTATGTCTCTTTGTTTCGTCTTCCCCTTACCTGCTTGTCTCCTCTCGTCGACCCAGTCTGTCCGTCCCTCTCCAGCCAGCCCGGTTTACCTGCTTGTCTCCGCTCGTCGACCAAGGCTGTCCGTCCCTCTCCATCCAGCCCGGTTCCCCATCTCTCCACCCGGATCCTGGACCCCTCCTCCCGGTCATTGTCATCCCTGCCCAGCCTTGCTCCATCCCTACTTGACCAGGTCCCCCCAGCCAGCATGTGGGGAGCGAAGGCTAGCGCTTCTGGTCTGATCCGACAGAAGAGCTACTGGAGAACAAATTACTGAAAAGTTAATGCTGCTATGATAGAAAGGTGTCAGAAAACACAGTGCATAACAACTTTCTGCGTATGGGGCTGTGTAGCCTCAGACCGCCCAGAGTGCCCATGCTGTCCCCTGTCCACCACCGAAAGCGCCTACAATGGGTACGTGAGCGTCAGAACTGAACCATGGAGCAATGGAAGAAGGTGGCCTGGTCTGATGAATCACGTTTTCTTTTACATCATGTGGATGGGCGGGGTAAGGGTCCGATCCGATGGAGCATCTGTGGGATGTGCTGGAACAACAAGCCCGATCCATGGAGGCCCCACCTCACAACTTACAGGACTTGAAGGATCTGCTGCTAATGTCTTGGTGCCAAGTACAACAGGACACCAGGTCTTGTGGAGTCCATGCCTCCATGGGTCAGAGCTGTTTTAGGGGCACAAGGGGGAGCTACACAATATCAATGGTTATTAGTGGTGGTTTTAATGTTATGGCTAGTGGATGTATCGTATATGCACATTAATATATACACACATCTCTATCTATCTATCTATCTATATATCTATATATCTATATATATACACACACACACACTACTCACAAAAAGTTAGGGATATTTGGCTTTTGGGTGAAATTTATGGAAAATGTAAAAAGTTCACGCTACAGTGATATATCATGAAAGTAGGGCATTTAAGTAGAAGCATGCAATGGTGATTTTCTCATCTCAAACAAGTTATTGAAACAAAAGGCAACAACAGTGGTGGGTATATCACAACAAAAAATGTCAATGTCTCAATAACTTGTCATGTGCCCTTGAGCATCAATTACAGCTTGACAACGACGTCTCATGCTGTTCACAAGTCGACTTATTGTCTGCTGAGGCATGGCACCCCACTCTTCTTGAAGGGCGGCCCTCAGGTCATAGAGGTTCTGGGGCACAGAGTTACGAGCCTCTACACGACGACTCAACTGATCCCATAGGTTTTCTGTGGGATTCAGGTCTGGAGAAAGTGCAGGCTACTCCATTTGAGGTACCCCAGTCTCCAGCAGCTGTTCCCTAATGATGCCACCTCCATGAGCTGGAGCATTGTCCTCCATGAAGATGAAATTAGGCCTGTGTTGTTCATGCAGGGGCACAATGACTGGATTAATGATGTTATTCAGGTAGTATGGGCTTGTCACTGTACCATTCACAAAGTGTAGGGCAGTTCTGTATTGACTAGACACACCTGCCCACACTGTAACACCACCACCACCAAAGGCTCGTCTGGTGACAACAGTGGCTGATGCATAGCGCCCTCCTTGATGTCTCCAACATTGTTGGCGGCCATCATTTCTGCTCAACGTGAATCGACTTTCATCAGAGAACAGCACTGAGGCCACTGGTCCCTCGTCCAGCGTAAATGCTCCCTGGCCCATGCAAGACGATGATGTCTGTGCCTGGTGGTGTGGTCAGGTACCCTTGCAGGTTGTCTAGCACGCAGACCACGCCGATGTAAACCATTTCAAATGGATTGACGTCCCTGGCGAGGTACTGTTGATTAATTGTTAGGTGTCGTCTTGGTCTCATGATGTCAAAATGTGAACAGCATGATGAAGAGGACTGTTTAAATACCAGTTCTAATTGAACCAGGAAATGTATTGGTCGATTCATGGATCAAACACCTGTCGTGAATTTTGCCGTTCAGCTCCTTGTGAGAGAACAGCAAGTTGTGCAAAAAGTACTGAAACATTGAACAGTTGGACATGTGCATTCAAAAGTTTAGAGAAGGTCAAATTAAGTTCACCTGTAAAGGTTATAGTGCATTTTATCTTCATCCTGAAATTTCACCCGAAAGCCGAATATCCCTGACTTTTTGTGAGTAGTGTGTGTGTGTATATATATATATATATATATATATATATATATATATATATATATATATATATCTTAAGATGTGTCGATCGCACTGCAAACGAATACATTTTGCAAATTCAAAAAACACAACCGCATTAACGAAAAACACAAAAGCCACAACATAACGGAAGTGAGCCATACCTTGACGGAAGTGAACCCCAGCTTTACTATAGGAGCCATGAATCACGTTTGTATTATGTCAGTTTATAATTTGTAGTTTATATCAAGTTTACCATGGGTGGCAGTGTAGATTGGTGTGGTAGGTGAAATCTATATGGGCACAGGTGTAACAGGGTTTAACAGGGCATGGGTGACAGGGAGGGATCACGGTTTTTACCGCTTGTACACCAGAAAGCCAGCACAGCCATCATAACGTACAATGTTTATTTGCAAAATAAGTAATATAAGTTTGCAATATCAAAATGGTTTATCAATATCATTCAACTAAGTAATTCAGCTGTAAACCACAACCAAAATCAAAATGCAGTCTGGACATCTACTCATTGGAGCGCGTCAAAAACGAGGTCTTCTCCCGCACGCAGCAGAGTGGCAATTTGGAGGTCAGAATAGTCGCTACACAAATAAAAACCCAGATGTCACCTAGACAATTGGAATAATTTTGAACACACTCCCCTTGGATCGCATTACTGCAATGGGCATTCTGTTTGTCTTCTGGTTAATGGTGAATCCATCATCATCCCGAAAAGAAAGACAAGTTCTGGGCACTGACTATCACAAGCCAAAAAAGGTCCGGTAAGAGCGCATACATCTGCATGTTTGGAACGGCATTTCGCTGTATACGCGGCAGTGGGCTGCTTTGAGGACTATAGTGTATTGCATTCAAGTTATAAGTGATTTTATGGACCTTCTATTAATACAAGCAAATTTAGAGAAAGAGATTCTGTCATCTGGTCATGTGATTATGATTGTGTTGTTTGGACAAACTGAAAGCGTACAGGCTCAACATAGCGCAGCATCCGCGTTGAAGCGCCTTCTCTTATAAAGCAACAGCACGCATTTGTTGAAAATTGATGATATGCACCGTTTTACTGTTGAAACAGAGTCCACGGAAATGCAATGTGATGTCACTGAAAAAGAAACCAAGTAAGCCTACCTTTAAAGGATTCTCAATGGTTATAGAAAGGCTTCAAAAGGAAAGGAATTTCAATTTTACACGTGTAAAAAAATATGTCAAAAGGCCTCTGAACTCCATAACACATTGCTCGCTGAGTTTCCTCTAGGAAGGAGGAGCGGAGAAAGCAGGAAGCATGGTTTCATTCAAAAAATGCTGGCAATGATATATTTATTGAGGAAATATCAGCGTGGTTGAAGGGAAATTAAATTTCACGTGATGATGCAAATGATGACGGTGCATGAAGACATTAATCCTGAAGATAGTGTGCCTATGTGTCTAGCCATTCTAGTTTGCCTAAGTCATCTGTTTCTAGTACTTCATCTGCACGCTTAAAGACAAAGGCAGAGAAAGCTGCGTCAATGGCACAAGCTGCTGCTCTGCAAAGGAGACATGAACTAGAGGCACAAGAGGAGAAACTCAGACTGAAATGAGACAAACTGAGGAAAATAAAGGAGCAGCTGGAGCTCGATACACAAATAGCCCGCTGCTGCTGCAAGACTTTCTGTGCTGGAAGGCAGTGATATTGGAGGAAAGTCCCATTCAAATTGAATGAGTTCCAGTGTGAGCAAAGGACTAAAAGGTCAAAGACTTGAGTTGAATCCAAAGACAAGTGAATTTGTGCCAAAAAAGAGCACCCTGACTTTGGATCAAGGCTCAATAGCGCCACCTATGTCATCTACAAGTGATGTGTGACCAAAAGTAAATATACAAACACACTTACTGTACAGGACCAAGGACAACATCATGGAACCCCACAAGCAAAGGATACCACTCTCAGGCCATAGTTGCAATCAAACACTGGAATGTTTCACAAAAGTACTCCAAAGCATCAGTCTCAAAATATTTTTACAGCCTTAAGAGCTGCATCTCTCAGGTCTGTAGCTACAAAGGAACAACATTTGCACAGGCTTCAATCTGCACAGAACAATTCACCAGTGCAAAATACAGTTGACCAGGGTACCTGTGGTGTGGGGATGGGATTGTCTGAGCAGCCACACCCGCCCTGGATTGAGGTGATTGGGTCAGGGTGGCTGCATACTGGCGGAGGACCAGGGGAGAAGCAGCTGCAGCAACCACGATGGGTAACCATCTGCTGCAACGCTATGACAGAGATACAATACATGGAGGAGATGAACATTCCACCAAACATGAGGCCTATAGTAATGAAGTGACCATACAAGCTGGAGGAAAGATGGTCGGCGGCTTGTAAGATACAAGAGCGACGAGGCTACAGGGTCACATTCCCAGATATGGTGAACATTCTGGAGAAAAAAGTCAAAATCTTGTCTCATCCACTCTTTGGTGATATTTCAGATGAACGACCAAACACCTTAATAAATACTGTAAAAAGGAGTAAATCGCTACCCAGGAGCAACATCAAGGAAGCAGTTTTGCAACAACCATTCCAGCTACCAACCATGCTGAAATTCCTCAGCCCGCAGTGCACAAGATGCCATAGCAACCCATAACATCAAAGGAGTTGTCCTCAGAATCCTGCCTGAGGATTCTCCCTTTGAGAATAAAAGGGGAGAAAATTGAATTCCTGACAGGAAAAGGAATCTGTTTTGGATGCTTGAAAGTTGGCCAGATGGGCAAGAAAGGCAGAAGTTGTCTGACCTGTGATGAATGCAATCTAAAACACCTGATTATTCTACATGTCCACAACAAAGACAAAGTTAACAAACTACAGGAAACACCAGTCAGTCGTGCCTTTGTCTCTCATAAGGCGTGTGGTTTTTCTGAGGCCAGAGACCAAGACTGTTCCCTTTCCATCATTCCAGTACAGTTTGAATTAAGAAAGGAGATAAGGTGCCGCAGACCTATGCCTTTTTAGACCCTGGAAGTATAGCAAACTTTTGTACCAACTGTCTCATGAATAAGCTCAATTTACAGTATAAAGACCAACATTCTGTTGTGCACTAATGGGCCACGGAAAGGTAATTGAAAGCCAAATACTCACAGGACTGGAGGTGTTTAAACTGGATGGTAACCAAATTTTGATTGGGACTAATACATTTACATTTCGTCATTTAGCAGACGCTTTTATCCAAAGCGACTTACAATTATTCAAACACCGACGGACGCAGCCATCAGGAGCAATGAGGGGTTAAGTGTCTTGCTCAAGGACACTACAGCATGCTAGCAGGAGGAGCCTGGGATCGAACCAGCAACCTTTAGATTACTAGACGACCAGCTCTACCTCCTGAGCTACCGTCCCCTTCAATACGCCAAAACTCATGGAACCCTGGGAAATAATCAACAGCCAAGGTAATGGACCCTACGCTGTGAGGACCGTATTGGGGTGGGTCGTCAGCGGTCCTTTGCGGGGAAATAGTGGTTGTTGGCAATAGTGGTCATTAGTGATTATCAGACTCGAGGAGCTGTTGGTCTCTTAGTATAACCAAGATTTCAGTGAGAAGTCACTGGAGGAGAAGCAGGAGATGTCAAGGGAGGACCTGAGGTTCGTGGAGATCTTAGAGAATGGGAGACATGTCAGAGTCCAGTGGAACACAGAATGAGGGTACACATCTTTGGAGCAGTTTCATCACCATGATGTGCCAACTACGCTTTGAGGAGGACTGCAGTGGACAATAAGGATGACTGACACCATATACAACAACTTTTTCGTGGATGGTTGTCTGAAATCTTTGCCCACAGAGGAAGAAGCAATGCAGTTGGGAGTGGACCTAACTGACATATGCTAAAAGGGGGGAGTTCAGCTGGACAAGCAACAATTGGGCTGTATTGTCATCGATTCCTGAGGCAAAGCGGTCCAAAACAACCAGGCAGCTGCACATGGAACAAGACAACCTGCCTCTGGAGATGGCACTCGGATTAATTGATGCACTGAAAGTGACACGTTCATATTCAAACCTGCAGTAGAAAAGTGACCATACACCAGACATAGGATTCTTTCAATCGTCAGTTCCATCTACGACCCATTAGGATTCTCATCACCATTCACCTTGCTATCAAAACCGCTGTTGCAAGAAATGTGTCCACAAAGATTGTCCTGGAATGACCCTATACCCCAGACATTCTCACAACTATCGATAGGATGGTTGCTGGACCTGGAGAAGGTGGCGGAACCTAATGTGGACTTTTGCATCAAGCGGACTGACTTCAGAGGACCCATACATGCACAGCTGCATCACTTTTCAGATGCCAGTGACCATGGTTACTGCACAGTGTCCGACCTAATATGAAGAACCAGGATAAGAAGGTACATCTTACATTCATGTTGGTCAAAGCCAGGGTGCGCAATTAAAACAGACAACAATTCCTTGCCTTGAACTTAACACTGCTGTGCTGACTGTTAAAGTCGATAAAATTCTGAGGAAGGAACTATAACTTGAGTTGGAGGAGTCTTGCTTCTGGACTGACAGTTAGGCCGTGCTAAAGTATATCAATAACGAGACCAAACAATTTCATACCTTCGCGGCAAATAGAGTGGCTTCCATAAGGGAAGCAACAACTGTTGCTCAGTGGATGTACATCAACTCAAAAGATGTGGTTAGTAATCAGTCACTACCTGTAAGTGACCTCCCCAGAGCAGAATCTGTCATTATCCGCTTCAAACTCAAGCAACATTCAAGGAAGAAATCTCTTTGTTTGAAAGTGGAGCATCTGGTATAAGGAAAACCAGTGATACAGATTGGATCCTGTATTGAAGGATGATTTGTTGAGAGTGGTTGGAAGACTCAGCCGGGCAGCTTAACCCGAGGAGCTATTGGAACATGTATCCAATCTCATTCTGCAATACATTCACAAACAGCTTGACATGCCAGAGAAATCATATTCTCTCAAATTTGCGACGGAAATACTGGATCACAAATGCCAACTCTGCCTGCCGAAAGATAACATCTGACTGTGTGGTCTGTCAACGGTATCGAGTACAACCAAGTGAAGAGAAAATGGCCGATGTGCTAAAATAAATAATTTGTCCAGACTTATTTGTCTCACCTGTGATGATTCTCCCCCTCTTGAAGTAGTGACCAAAACATGGTAAAATAGTTGTCCAAAGAGGGATTGGTGGAGGTTCTGTGTAACAAAAAACTGTCCCCTGGTCATCCTACAGGTCATCCACAGGACAGAGTTATAGCAGCAGTTCTTGATGATTAAAGAATGAATAGAAAGTGGCATTGCAGGTTGAGAAGTTGAACTCCACTTGCAGACTAACTCTGTCCTAGATGCAATGGCGCAAATACTTGTGTTGTATGCCCACCCAGCATGCTGACAGCACAGGTTAAAAAAAATGATAAAAATAAAAATATGGAACAGAGCGAGAGTTGAGAAGCCTTAACTGCCATAGACCACAGCAAGATTCAAAGTGGTCTCCTTCAAAAAGGCAAAGATTGTGTTTTCAACCCCCCTTGCTGCGTCCCATCACAGTGCTGTCTGGCTGCGACTCATCAGAAAGGTTCTGAAAAGCCTTGTTTTCTGTTAAAAGGTTCTAATCAGTCGCGAACGACAACACTGGCACGGAGCTGGTAGAAGCTGTTTTCTCTGCAATGTCGCAATTAAATGGATTAAAAAACCATAGATTGATATAAAAAAAAATTGTGTGTTTATTAATATATATGTGTATCGTATTGTAGATTAATCGGTGCATCCAGTGTGACCTGCTTCCGTAATGTGGCATCTGTGCTTTCCGTTAATTCGGTTGTCTGTTTCGAATTTGAAGAGCATTTCGGTATGTTGTCTGTTTGACACGTCTGGATTTGCAGCGCATTTTCTTTTTTGCTGCGGATGTGTTATCAAATTGGTGAATTCATTAATTTGCTTGTGATTTGTCTATTTGCATGTGTTTTCTTAAGTTGCGGTGTGTTGAGCTCTCAGGGCCACCATAGGTTGGGGGGGGGGGGGGGGGGTTACTTTTGTGAAAAGAAAGGAAAGGAAGCAAAACATAAAAACGTAGTCTGCACAAAACCTTGCCTAGGCAACAGAGAATCGCAGTAAAAGCTTATTTGCTTCAGTGATTACAATGATCTTTTGGGGTATTGTTGTTGGCCGGGCAGCTGATCAGGCCAGGGGGGGGCAGGTTTCTGATGTATCACCAGGGGAGTCTAAAATACTCAAGTTGATCAGTTAATACATCAGACAAATCAAACATCATCATATGAGCAGTAAATATGAGATCAGAATCATAACAGCCACATGGGCAGCTAAGTGCATGAACATTGAATGTTTGTCAAAAACCCTAAACCCGCGACAAGCTTACTGTTCCTGCCTCAATAATCTCTTGAACTTGAAGTTCTTTCACAATGTTCAATGCTGGGAACAAACTTGATAGTTTTCGGGTTGTGAAAGCTCATGGGATAGCGCTTCCCTAATACAGTATATCGTATTATAATGTCAAAAATCTTGGTTCGGGTTAGCTGACCATAGCTTCCTCTTATTCTTATCAGGTTCAATCTCAAGTCCCCGATCTATAAATTGTTTGTATTTCTTAAACACAATACTCACAGGTGTTAAAGGGTAAATAAAAAAATTCCATTGAAATGGAACCTGAAAATTAAAAGTACTTTGTTTATAGTTTGTGGGGAAGTCGTGTGGCCTGAGTTCGTGGATGGGAGCCCGGAGCCGTTCCCAGAAGGAGCACGGCATGCAACAGCACATCGCAGCTCAACACCACAACCATCCGCACGAAGCATGAGGGAAATAAACAGGAAGAGAGGAGATAAAAGCGAGGGAGGAAGACGCTGGAGGGCAGACAGACAGAGGACACAGGAGGTCGACCGGAAGACGTCCAGGTGTAGCCCCATGAGGAGCCAATATGTGTGTTTCCTCCTAACGTCCCACGGGAGTGAATCTGTCAAACCGCCAGTGCCGGATCATTTCGGCGCCCGTGGTCGTCGAACTCCGCAGAAGACATCACATTTAATATTTCGCGCAGACACGCCTCTCATCTCTGCTGCACAATGAGGATTCCGTGTGGTTCGAGTTTGATTAAACTCCACAAAAACAAGTTCTGTCGTCTATAATTAAAAATAATGTGAATCAGCTCTAATTATGTAAAGCCTATTAACAGTAATTGAAGTGCAGTTCCTTCACTGTGTAGATTCTAAATCTTCAGGGTTTTTTTTATCTGCTTCATTGCTGTGGTGTTGGGGTGGTGTGGTTTGAGCAGCCACACCTGCCCTGGGCCTAGGTAATTGGATCCGGGACAAGGGTGGCTGTACACCTGTTGCCCAAATATTGTGATAGCAACAAGTAATGCAAATTGTTTTCCTGAGCTGGATATAAAAAAATAAATCGGTGGTAATAATTAATAACTAAAAACAAATCAATAATATAATAACATGTAAACATATAAACAATATTAATCATAATAAACATATAAATTAGATGGTAATCACATAGTAACAATTAAAAAAAACCTAAAACAAGCAAAACTCATCTAAATATAATAATAATAATAATAATAGGTTAAAATAATGCTCAATTTCAGTTTTGGGGTCATCAATTTAGACCTTGAAGGATCACAAAGAATTACTCCTCAATGGGCTCCTTGCTCCTTGCTACTCCTCAGCAAATGTTTTCTCTTGAATTCTCCCCCGGTGACCCACCACAATGACGCAACAACAAGGTTTGAGATTTCTAAATGTTCTGTTCTGAAGTGTGACGTTCCTGATGGTTGCCTCAGTGTGAAACACTGACTTCAAAGCAGAAACCCAATTTTTTGTTCCTGAAACAATAAGATGAATCAACAGAAACTGCATGGCTGGAGTAACAGACAGACTGGATTCACCGCATGGGCAGCAAATTTGGATTCAGTGCATCAAAGTGAAAATCCATATTCAAACACCTGATCAATTGATTTGGATTTTTTATTTTTTCTTGGTCACTTGAGGTGGTTGGAAAAGTTTTTTGATCTTTTCAGTTGATGTTCATCCCCACAAAGTGCTACGTTGCTTTATCAAATTCACTGCGTCACGCATATGCGATCAGTGCGTTCTTGCCGGACCCGCCACCAACAACTGAAATAGCATATAGAGGAGCACATGCATAATGAAAATACAAATGCATTGAGTGGCTATATGGAAAAATATAAAAAATGTTGGATTTTTTTAGCAAAATAATCTTATGGATTACCACTTTAAAGATTGTAAATTATAAAAAAAAAAAAAAAAAAGATCAAAATGTACAGGATATTTTCATTTTATGAAGGGCTAAACTGAACTTTTCAGTCATAACTAATATAAGTTGTTCTGCATAAAATAAATACGCATTGTAATGGGGAAAACGACAAGGAAATATCTGAAGCAAGGCAAACAATAAGCTTCACAGCGCTGCCCCCAGTGATGCAAAACAGCCACAGAAGAAGGGTGTAATTTTTCTTGACAATTACCATCCCCATTATCTAAAAATACTTCAACACTCAGGCACTGGCAGGACATGAGGAGAATTCAAGCTTGGATTTATTCATCCAAATACCCCCCCGATTCCTTAATAATACGTTGCTGTTAAATTAAAAAAGAAAAAAATGTATGCACTGTATTTGCCAAGACTGAAGATTAAAGGATCGGTTCGCTATTTTTGAACCCAGGCCTTATTAAAATGTCAGTTCCGGTTCCTTTATTTATCCGCTTTCCACCCCATGGTTTATAATCGTTCATAGCACAATCTCTGAACTGAACCCATTTATTATTGAGGAACTTACTACTCTGCTGCAGCTTCTCACTGTGCCTAAATGCAGTCCAAGGGGGCAAACGTTTAAACCTTTAATACATGTTGAATCTCCTTTACAAAAACAGAAAACTCATTATAGTCTCATAAAATGAGATTATTTTGAAAGCTTCTGGTTTTTGAAAAGGAGATTAAACACATTTGCCCCTTTGGATAATAAGGAATGCAGAGTGGTAAGTTTCACAATAGTAAAAGCGTTCAGCAAGGTTGTACAACAAACGATGGGAACCAACATATTAATAAGCCTGGGTTGAAAAACTGCAAACCTATCCTTTAAATCTTGCATTGAGAGTGTAAACAACATGTGGTAATGATGCATGTGTGAGACAACCACACATTGCTCACATCGGGCCAAAAAAGTAAATCGCTCTCCCGCCGACATGAAAATCAAGGAACTCGGGGCATTCCATCCACCGGTCGCATGCGACATCTAAAGCAGACACTGACTCTGCTCTGCGAGTCAGGGACGTGACTCCAAATACAGAAAATTACAGCTTTTCTTTGTTCCAACCGAGACAGATTGTGTGTCTTTGTCCCTCCGTAACCACTTGAAAACAAATAACCACAAAGAGAGTGGCCGTAGTACTGGAACCAGAGCCCAGTTACCTCACAGTAAGAATCTACTTGGAATAAAATTAAAATGGAGCAGAAAGAAAGAAAGTACTGCAAGGTTATTATAAATACTCAAGACCAGAGGTGAAAAAGAATTGAGTATTTCAAATGTAGCTGCATTTAAAACAACAAAGATCTAGCTTTTATAATTGCTCGCCGTAAAGATGCACGATGTGTCACTTAAATCAGGGGTCTGAGCGGGGATTGCTTGCCTCGTCCATGATAACGTTTATAATTATTTATTAATCTACTTATACACTCTGACTCACTCTGTTATGATGCTCACGGTTCCTGTGTTTTTCTTTTCCATTAGTTTCCTGCTTGTGTGAAACAATATTTTCACAAAAATTATTTTGGATGTAGAGAAAAAATTGGTGGACCTCCTGCAGTATCTCCAGACCCCCCGGCTGAAGACCACTGGTTTAAATAACTGAGCTTTTCAGACGGAAGGAGCATTTCCCTAATTTGACAGGAGCTAGGCTAGTTGATACCCCCTGCAGCCATGCATTGAGCTAACACAGCTAGCATGCAGCCTGTTGCCATCTCGGTACTGGACACACTAGGATGGAATTGCCTTTACCTTCTCATCTGAATCGAGGGAAGGTGGACAAAAGCCTACTTTCCTTTAAGTAAAAACTTGAAAGTTAAATTTAGAAAAAAAAAAAAAAAAGTGGATTTAAAAGTTAAAAATGCAACCCAGGTGAAACTCATGTACTGAAAGAAACTTTATTTATAATATAACAGCACTTAAAATGTTCTGCAACAAAAGCTGCAAAATGTTAAAATAATAAAAATTACAAAGGAGATTTAATGGCAACCACCTCACTGTAGATACATAAATACTTTTAACTCCCCCAGCCCTCCAAGTACACCAAGTTCACTCGATCTGCAAACACGTTACACTTGACATTCACAACTACACAGATTGCATACTTTGCCATTTTAAAACAAGAAGATTTAGATTTTAAATAAGTAGGTGAACTGTAGCAATATCCATTACCGTGACGCCGGTAAGCATGTGGCCATGTAAGAAGAGGCCCTGGATATAAAAGAATCTTGATGAAAGTCGACCGTAACACTCCATAACAAAGACAAACACAGAAAATGTAGGATCCTTCCACCCCAACGAGGTGAATAAATCGTTTGTATAAATATAATTCTAAAGTGCATCTCTCAAAGAACTTGTCGCATTAAAAGTGATGATCTGTCCGATTTGGAAAAATGAAAACCGTCTCCACAAACAAATAACCTAAAATAGATATCGGTTTGAACGTGCAATATAATTTTTTTATTTGTTATTTTTTATTTTTTAATCTACCTATGTACATGCACACGTTTGTTCGTTTTTGTTTTTTTTTGCTATGGGAAGAGATCAAGGTAGCAGGGAAACGTATACAACTTGTTTGATTTTTTTTTTTTTTTCCTTTTCACATTTTTCCAGAGGAGATAGCTACTAGTCCTGTGCCCTTTAAATAGTTAGTTCACACTTGGCTTTTCAGAATTGTTTTAGTTAACTTTTTTAAGCAAACTTGGGTGATAAAAAGCACACAGCGGTGATTAAGTTTTTCTTCTTTTATCATCCATCGGTTCATTCATTCGTTCGCTCGTTTTTTTTAATTTTTATTTAATTTTTTTAAACCTGCCCCTCACTAGATTTTGGGCAGTTTGGGAGCGCTGACGATGGGGTTGGTCTCCTGCAGGAAGCGGCGACCGGCGCTCTTGTAGTCGTAAGAGCAGTCGTGGGTCTCTGCATAGCGATGGGTGGCACAGAAGTTGTTGCCACACCTGGAGAAGAGAAGGAAAAAAAAAAAGATGCTTTAACATGCGGTTACGATGTGGAAACAAAGGAAATGGATCTCAAACTTGGATTTACAGGTAGGGGGGCCTTTTCCAGTCTTTCCATGCAGGTCAGTTTAGACTGTTAAGGTTTCAACCTCACTCCCAGATTGGCAGGTGTTCAGGGTTTGAGTCGAGTAACCCACCGCTTACACTGGCAGCCACTTTGTTGTCAAATACACAACGTTTCTGCCTGGTTCTACTGGCCTCTAGATTGAAACCCTCCCCTACCCTCTAGTCTCACGCTGGAGGGCAGTAGAAAGCCGTTTAACTCTACTCTCCAAAGTTAAACTACCCACTATACCCCGAGAGCTAAACTACCCTCCAGAGTTTAGATACCCTCCAATGCCCAATAGTGGAGGGTTGCTGCCCTGCTCAGCATTCTATTACAGAGGAAGTTAACAATTATGGGTGAATTACGAGTCAATATGTTGCTCCCTCATTGCAACCTCTCTAAAAGGAAACTGCACATGAATACCAACAAAACATTACCCTTTTTTTTGGGTAAAGTTAACTTTACAATGTCCCTTTTAATTTACAATAAAATCCCCAAACCTGGGTGACCTGTTTGCCTATACTGTTTTGTCTCATGTGAAATTCAAAGTCTACCAATTTCTTTTTTGACACACTGACTTGTGCTGCGGAGCAATGATGTACGACATATCAGAAATAAAACAGCAACACGCTGATCTTACAGTGCATTTCCAGGGAACGCCCCCGGTGCCAAGTCACAAAACCTCGGAGGTGCGCGACCTCACGCGGGTCCCCGCGCGCCATGGCACCCCCCCCCCCCCGATGGACGGAACTCAATCACATGCGGGCACAGACAGGATGTACAGTATGTGGGTGTATGCGCGCAGGAGCGAGGAAGTAGATGGAGGATTTGGACGTGGTGGCGTGGATGGCGAATAAATTGAAGCTCCGACAGCACCGAAGATGTGCCTTGCCAGCAAGGGGGTGCCCAAAATGGGTGGGTCAAGACTTTTTTATTTTAGATGTAGGTTATTTTATGTCTACGTATGGAACCAAACCGTGCGTAATGGGGACGCTTCCTCCGCGGCTCTCTCCCTTATCACCATCTGTCCATGCGTTAAGCGTAGAACATAATGTCAACGAGTCTTCGAGTCGTGCCCCGTTCCTCTGTGCCCCCCCACATGGAACCAAGCACGGTGATTGTACGCACAATCATTTGTCCCCGGACATGTTCATGTCCAGACGAGGCCGAATTGCACATTAAAAAAAACCAAAAAAAAAAACCCCACACTGCTCCACTCGTCGATTTTCGGGGAGCAGCCCTACTCACACATTAACACACCACACTTCCTATTTTTCACACTGACAATCCCAAAATAAATAAAAATCTTTTAAGTCTAGGCATATATTTCCGCTTGTGTTGTCTGGGTGAACAGGAGATCCTTTCTGCACACACGTTACACACAACTTGCGATCCGTTCTCTGGCTTCAAAGGTTCAGCGTCTCTCCAAAGAAAACACTTTTTTTTTTTTTTTTTTAACTCTCCATACTGTAATTGAATGAAACAAAAAAAATAAAAAGCGCGTAATGGAAACACTTTGTCACTGCTGCCCCCCCAACAGCAATGATAATATTGTGTATCGCGATATTTGGGTGGGACTGTATATGAAATTTTGCATATCGCCCAAGCCTACCCACTATACCTCCAGAGTTTAGCTACCCCACAGAGTAAAACTGCCCTCCAGAGTTAAACTACCCCCAATAAAATTTCTTCTTATTGCCCTTTAGCGTTTCCGTTACCTGGTAATTGCCGTTTTTTTACTGGGAAAATCTGTAGAAGTCCGACATATTTAAATCTCTCCGGTCATAATGTCTGGTGAAAATAATTCCCTCCAAGCACAATATGAATTAGTGGATCATTTATATATAAAAAAAAAAAGTCTGCAAATCTGTTCATTTCCACGCGCAGCAAGTTGTAACAGGAAGCCAATCAGTTTGGACGATCTAAAGCTGCTCTGAAAGCTTCACCTCTGACCAATCACATTCGTTGATATAGAACTAAGCCCCGCCCTCTCCCTTGCGGACAGGTTGTGTTTGTAAAGTAAACACACATGGAGCGGAGATGGAGCCGCAGCGTCTAGAACTCTGAGAAGAAACGGAAAGATGATGTGCCGTTGGGACACATACATCAAAAGTTTGGTGTTTTTCTGGATATTTAAGTTCCGACCCAAAGCAGACGGTAAATATTCATTGTGTAAAATATGTCAATGGGAAGACAAACTTTGTTTATTTAGACCTACTCGCCATATTAATCTTGTTTTTGATTTGATAAAAATGTAATTTTAGTGAAACGTTAAATAACGCGGCTGCACTTGTTACTTATTCTTTATGAACAGAAATCATTTTATTTCAATTGGTAATATTCATAATTTTTATTTATTCATTTTTTTTTTTTTTTTTTTTTTTAAATGGCGTCTACTGAGGGGGCTCATTTTATTTTGCAGAGGAGAAGAATCTTTATTCGTCACACACACCACAAGACATGTATTCATGCAGTGATGGCCACACACACACACACACACACACACACACACACACCCCCCAAATGGTGACCATTGAAATTAGTTCTCTGCATTTGACACATCCTGGCTTGTCCTTCCTCTGGGGGGCAGCCAGGAGCAGCATACAGCGACACGCCCGGGGAATATTCAATAAAAATATTACACATCTATATGCCTTGTCACTCTCTATATAGCCTGATTATCAATTGTTTTTAAGCTTGATAAACAGATAATATTTGATCGGAATCCCTCCCATTTGTCCAGGAAATTCAAATCTCCCAGGACTCATTGACCGGCACCAATTATTTCTAACGGAAACTTTGGTTAGATTACACCCCTTAAACTACCCCTCAGAGTTAAGATACCCCCCAGAGTTTATAGATCCTCCAATGCCCTCCAGAGTTAAACTACGTACTCTACTTCACCTGCATTGTTTCATTCAAGTTAAGGCCAAAGCAACATGTGGAGACTATCCCAGAGCTCCTGCAATCAGCTGACTTAGGGATACTTGATTTGTTTAGGGAGTACATTACCATTTACTGATTTAACTGCTGCTGATTGCAATCATGGGAACACAGCGGGAAGGTGTGTGGAGATCACAGTCGCACTTGCATGCTGTTGCATCAGGCTTCACTGCGGACGCCTTGAGCAAGAGCAGGAAGGGCGGGGTGTTCCACATTTACATGCTGCATGACGCTAACAAGACACTGCATTACGAGTACTGTACCTTGAAAGAAAGACAGAAAAAGAGGGAGATGAGAGAGAAAGATGGGGTGAATGAGAAAGAGGGGGTGACATAAAAAGAAGGGGGGGTTGGAAATAAAGGGGGCGAGAGAAAAAAGAAAAAAAAACATTTTGGGAGATAGTGACGGAGTTTGTACCTGCACTCGTAGCTGGTAGCCAGGCCGGTCTTCTTGCCACAGAGGAAGCAGTGCTTGAAGCTCTTCTTGCTGCTTGTAGGAACCTTGATTGGAGGTAGGTGGTACGTTTGAGTGCCTGAAGGCAAAGGAATAAATATATTTATTTACAAGAACCCCTGTATTCTACCACTTTACAGGCAGAGAAGTGGCATTTCCAGAGTTGGATGAACTTCTGTGCAAATCCACCAGTTGCATGTTTGAAAGCTGAAATAATAACAAATGGCTGTTGAACTTCCAAGTCAGAGAACAGCATCTAATGCAGCAGCTTCTACTCATGACAATCATCTCTCTGGAAACATCCTCGTGGTGTGCCGTGGAGATTGGGGGAACGTGGACAGGCGTAGCACAACAGATAAATCTGTCGGGTTTGTGATGGCGTAGCTAGATTAAGCTCACTGTCAGGCAGTGGGGCATGGGATTGGATTTTGAGTTGTGCTGTCCGTTTACTCTCACACACACACAGGAAGTTAAGTAGGATGATATTCAAGTTTCATTTTGAAGTGGTTCAAAATTTTTGAGTTGGAAATACACTGGAAAATGTTATTTCCCAATTTATTGGCAAATATTAAGTTATGAAATACAATGCATGCAATACATTTTTCCAACCCAGGCCATACTTTAAAGTTGGTTGCCATCGTTTATAACTGTTCATAGCACAACCTCACTAAAGACTTCATGAAGACGTACGTCGTACATCGTACGTCCGTTTGGCGTCCCTCACCGCCCTCCGCAGATTGTACGACGCCGCTTTGTAATTGTCCATGTTGCCAGATACAAGTCCGTCGTTGTAAGCGGCCGTGCGCGCATTCAGAGCGCAGCGGATGGATTTATCAACCCATGGTTTCTGGTTTGGAAATATCCAAACTTTCACCGTGGGAACGATTTCATCCACGAGCGTAGCCACAAAACTTACTACAGCCTCCGTAAACTCGCTGACGTCACTTGAACTTGTTTGGAACATGTCCCAGTCTACGTCAGTCAGAGCGTCCTGAAGCGCAGCCTCTGATTGGTCCGTCCACCGCTTCACTTCCCTGGTCATCACCAGATCCCGCGCGATCAGAGGCCTGTAAACAGGAAGCAGCGAGATCGCGGCGTGATCTGATTTCCCGAAAGCAGGGAGCGACACGGGCTTGTATCCGTTCTTGTAAGGAGTGTAACAATGGTCCGGAGTTCTGTCTCCCCTGGTGGCACACGTGATGTGTTGGTGGAAATTCGGCAGAACTTTTTTTCAGGTTGGCCCTGTTAAAGTCCCCAGTCACCACCACAGCCGCGTCGGGATGTCTGTTCTGAAATCCGCACAACACATCGTACAGAACCGACAGAGCTGCGTCGGTGTCCGCTTGCGGTGGGATATAAAGGGCTGTAATGATGACCGTGCTGAATTCCCGGGGGAGATAAAATGGACGGCATAGTATGGTCAGCTGTTCCAGGTTCGGCGAGCAGGAGTGGGAGAGGAATTTGGTGTTGTTGGCGTTACACCAGCGGTTGTTTACCATTAGGCAGACGCCTCCACCTTTGGATTTCCCCGACTCTCCCGTTCTGTCGCCGCGGAACACGGAGAAGGCCTCGGCTGGACGTATGGCTTCATCCGGCACCAGTGGGTTCAGTCATGTTTCCATCAGGCAAAGGACGCAACAGTTCCTCGTGTCTCCCTGGAATTGAATCCTCGCTCGAAGTTCATCCATCTTGTTCTCCAGGGACTGGACGTTAGCAAGAAGGATGCTTGGCAGAGGTGGACGGTAAGGTTGCGTCCTCATTCTGACCCGAATGCCGCCTCGTTTACCTCGGTGCTTCCTCCGTGGGCTGGCTCGTGGAACAGCGACTCCATTTTTGTTGTATTTGTTGTTGCGAGTGTTCCCGCGTAGGATTTCCGCCGGCCACTCTGTTCCCATGGATAAAAAGTCCCAAAGTTGTTCGTTTAGGGAAATTTTTATATCCATGAGTGCATCGCGGTCGTATGAGTTAATTGTTGATGTTTTTCTGGCGAACATTGTGATAAAAAAAGGAAAAAAATACTAAAGTAAGAAAGTAACCGGAGCGCCGGCGCAGGCGACCGCTAGGGGCGGCGCCACTATCGCCACCGAGGTCCACCGTTGTTCCTGTCCCGAAGATCGCCTCTCCAACCTGCCTGAATGACTACCGTCCGGTGGCCCTCACCTCGGTGGTCATGAAGTGTTTCGAGAGGCTGATTAAGGATTATATCTGCGCCTCCCTCCCCCGCACCTTGGACCCGTTGCAGTTCGCGTACCGGCAGAACAGATCCACGGATGACGCGGTCTCCCAGGTACTGCACACCACGCTCACGCACCTGGATGGCCAGAAGGGGGCCTATGTGAGAATGCTGTTCATCGATTATAGTTCAGCTTTCAACACCATAGTTCCCACCAGACTGGCTGTCAAGCTGATGGAGCTCGGATTGAATGGTCCGCTGTGCACCTGGATCCTGGACTTCCTCACAGGCCGCCCCCAGGTGGTCAAGGTGGGGAAGTACATGTCAAGCTCCCTCACCCTGAATACAGGATCCCCCCCAGGGCTGCGCCCTCAGCCCCCTACTGTACTCCCTGTACACACATGACTGTGTGGCCAGGTCCAGCTCCAACACCATCATCAAGTTTGCTGACGACACCGTGGTCGTGGGCCTGATCACCGACTGCGACGAGAAGGCCTACCGCGAGGAGGTGACTGACCTGTCACTCTGGTGCCAGGACAACAGCCTACACCTGAACGTCAGCAAAACCAAGGAGCTGATTGTGGACTTTAGGCGAGGATCACAATCGAGGACGCACGCGCCCTTGTGGATTAATGGGACTTCTGTTGACAGGGTGAGCAGCTACAGATATCTGGGAGTCCACATCACAGAGGACTTAACATGGACTGTTCACACAGACACTCTGGTGAGAAAGGCGAGGCAGCGTCTCTACCACCTCAGGCAGCTGAGGAAACTCCGGGTCTCGGTGAGGATCCTCATGTCCTTCTACTCTGGAGCAGTGGAGAGCATCCTGACAGGCAACATCACTGCCTGGTTTGGGAGCTGTACTGCCCAGGACAGGCGGGCCCTGCAGAGGGTGGTGCGTTCAGCTGAACGTACCACTGGAACTACCCTCCCCCCCTTGCAGGAGTTATACACCAGGAGGTGTAGTAGCAGAGCCCGTAGGATCATGAAGGATCCTCATCACCCCAACAACGGACTGTTTCAGCTGCTGCGGTCAGGCAAGCGCCTCCGCAGTCACGCAGCGAGAACAGAGAGACTGAGACGGAGTTTTTTCCCCACACGCCATTAGAACTGTCAACGCTGACCTCACCAGGGGTCCTAACTGAGCCATGCACTAGGCTCCACTACCTACTGTACTGTATGTAGCATACTGTACCGCATACTGTATCACTGTTCAGGGTTGTTCGTGATGCCGTATTGCTGCGCCGTACTGTATTATCCCAAACACTACTCCCTCTATTCACATTCACATGCCACTTTAAATGCACATATCTGTGTATACATAGGCATATTCCTTCTATCTATTCCATTTTATTTCAACTTATTTTTATTGTATTTTATTCTTTATATTTTTATCTTATTCTATAAGTATTCCACTTACTGTATTACGTTTTAGGAGTCAGTCGGTCTATGAGAAAGGAATTTTCTACTTTTTATTTTATTTTTTCCTAGGACATATTGTGTGCTATCACCTGGTGCGTTGCATTACATTTCACTGCATATATGTATGGAAGTATGTATATGTATGTGACAAATAAAAATCTTGAATCTTGAATGATGAGAAATGTGTGGCTCTGCTGCTCTTCCTCATGTATTTAGAGCCCAACAGAACGGATAGTTAAGCCTTAAAAAATAAATAAATCTCTTTTTCTAAATGGAGTCTGGGTTGAAAAATACTGGGCTATGGCTAAGTAACTAAGTAGCTTTTTGTCTACCATTTTAATGTAGATATACTGCTATATGATGACCGGGATACTCTAAAATGACGAACCTCGACAGAATCTACTCCTAGCGTTGCATAGAGTACACAGGCCTGCCTCAAAGGGAAATTTGTTAGGACTTTATTTGTTTAATGTAATAATAATAATAATAATAATAATAATAATAATACAGTAAGCTTAATTGTAATAATCTGCACCTCTCAAAATATTAGGATTCTCAGGCCAAGTAAACTGAAGACTTTATTATTAATGCAGGTCAAAGGACTATATTAAATCTTATTTATTCAAACTTTATCAACACAGAGGGAGCATTTGTGCTGAAGGACCCTTTCTGGCTGGACTTACCGAGTCTTCTAATTGAAGTGGAGGCTCCACCCGCTGATCCATGACTGTTGGAGACCTGATAATTAACAAATTAAGATCAGAAGACGGAAATTAGTGCAATAATTACAGACCACAAAAAACACCAAGGCAATAAACATTGTAGTGACCTGATTAAGCAGCTGAACCTGTCTACATTTTTTTTTTTTGGTCCCAGAAATGAGTCATTGATTTAGAAATAAATAATACTGAACTGTCTTGTACAGATACTACTCTCACTGTACCACTCAATGTAGTAGGAATTTCATAATGAATTTCTCCCACTGAAATTGTATCGAAGTAACAAATTATTACAAAACTACACTTACCGTGTAGGACACCACTCTGTGCACAGGGGACATTTGTCTCACAATGTCATCTTGAAGGAGCTGCATGTTGGTTGTTGCAATGGAAAGCGGTTTGGAGCCCGAGCCAATCTGTCTTGAGGCACCTAGAACAGGAAGTGCCGGTGGAAGTCCTGAGTCCCGCCCGAGCCCCCCTGCAGCCCTGGTGGCCAGAGAGGCCAGCAGCCTCGAGTTGCTGAGGGAGCCAATGGGCTCCTTGGAGGCCTGGTTAGCCATCTGTGTGATGTCCCTCGCCTCGTACTTGGATATGATCTCGGTTCTCTTTCCCGGTGAGTCCACTTTGATAGCATGCAAACGGGCGGGGCGCGGTGGGGAATCGGACATGGCGGAGGAGGGTCGAGGAGATGTGTTGCCTGGCTCCACTAGTGCTGTCGGTTGTAAAGAGGAGGAGCCTGTGAACTCAAAGGGCTGAGACAGCTTTGTGGAGACTGGGATAGGAGGGGTAGTGGGGGGCAGCGCTAAGGGGGGGCTGATCTGCAACGAGCTGCTGAGATTTGTCCAATCATTTGTCCCCAGAGCCCAAGTGCTGAGCAGGGAAGGGGTAGAGGGTGCCCCCACCTCCAGTGACTGCAGGCCCTCCTGCACCGAGCCGGACACATCCAGACTGAGAGTCTCCGACAGGAGATCGCTGAACAGAGTCCCAGTCTGCGTTGGCTCAACCAGGCCACCGCTTTCCTCCAACAAGCCTCCCCTCAATGCCTCCCCCCCGGACTCGGCCATCTCAAACATCCCCTCAGGATTTGGCCTCGTTGGTAAGGGGGGGAGCTGAGGGTACACACAGTCCCTCATCAACCTGGTGCCTCCGACGTCCAACCGGGAGACTTTGGGAGGGGGGCGGATCTTTGCGAGTGGGGGGAAAGCCTCCCACGGCTCCTCCTCCTGGAGCATGTAGCAGGAGGAGGAGAACGATGACGGGGCTCGTCTGGTGATGAAGGGGCCTGCAGGATCCTGGTCTCTGATTGGAGGTAGCTGTGTGTTCGAGTGCCGAGGCTGGTTGATTGGGGGGAGCGTGCGGAAGAGGCGATGGTGGTGTCGGGTGCCGGGGAGTCCGAAGGAGCTGCTGCATGGAAGAAGGCCGACAGGCGGCCGCGGTTTCAACTTGGTGGACTTCTTGGGCGGGGGGAGACAAGGAAAAAGCAACTGAATCAAACTAGAGGGGAACAGTGGTGAAACAAATACCCTGACACATTACTCAAAATAAAGTAGAAACGCAGTAGAATAAAACGTGAAGATATGTGCTTTGAAATGTAGTTAAGTCAAAGTCTCCGAAACTGAACATACTTAAAAAGAAGGTAGAAAATCCAGGTTCAAAGTAAAGTTAGATTTTGAGCCAACCATGTGGACTTGCTAATTAACATCAACACAGAGGTCCAGTTGATGAGTGAAATCAGTTGATCAGTGCATGGATGGAGCATATACAAACAGACTTTCACTTTCTAAACCTCAAATGATCTACTTCTGATGAAGGGCCACGCTGCCCAAAAGACTTTAATGGAATTTGGATGAAATCAAACATGTTTGCCCCCCCCCCCAATGTTTCCTACCTTCTTGTTGATGTTCATGTCCTCCATCTTGGCTTTGAGCAGCTTCATTTTGTTCATGGTGATGGAGTTTTCAACATTTTGCTTTGTGGCTGCAGAACCTTCTCCGTCCTCTTCTTCCCCGGCATACACATTATACACAGAGCTGCCGCTGGGAAACACATGCAGAGCGGTATCGTTAATAATTTCCCTCCCCACAGTGGGGGCTGCAGCGCTGTTGATTAAAACTGGAGTTGAGAATCGGCCAGGAACTCACCATGCAATTTGTGAGAAAAGGGTCATGACTCAAAACAATATAAATGTGGCACAGTGCATTACACTGCTGCCTCACAGCAAGAAGGTCCTGGGTTCGATTCCCACCTGGGGCGCTGTTGGCACCGTGCTCCTGCGGGTTATCACCCAAATAGGAACCTTTCTGTGTGGAGTTTTCATGTTCTCCCTGTGCTCACATGGGATTTCCTCCAGAGAAGAGTAAGGATGCACAACATCATCATCGTCTGACCAGCGATGGACACTTGGTACCAGGTCCCCGGCGCGTCGACGAATGCTGCCCCCCCCAGAGGAAGGACAAGCCAGGATGGGGAAAAATGCAGAGGCCACATTTCACTGGCCACCACCCAAAAAGTGTGTGTGTGTGCGCGCGCATTTATACAAAATGAGAATTGCTCCAAGCTTCTCAGTCTACTATCTGATTGCATTACAGAAATATTTCATGTAGCGTTTACAGGCAAAATGCTCCCATGTTGTATTCTAATGGTTTTACTAAATTAAAAAAAATAATAATAATAATAATAAAAAAAAAAAAAGTTTCCCTCCCGGGACAAATTTTTACTTGCCTACCAGCCACAAGACACATTCTACTTTCCGAGTTTTTGGGACACAGTTGGTTTCAAATGTTCAATTCAACAAATGCTTACCTCACAGATTCAGAGAGGGGGGTCAGAGTGCCGTCACCCCGGTCAACCACGCGGAAGAAGTTGAGCTGGTCGCCCTCCCTGTAAACTAGGAAAGTGACCTGCTTGTTGGTCAGACTTCTCTCCCAGCCCTCCTCCTTTGCTCCCTCCATCAGGTCGGCCACCTCCTTCGTGGGGCCATCCAGAGTCACTGGCGGCGAAAGGAGAGCAAGTGTTGGGTGATTAATAATGTACAGCTGCAGAGGGGTCGTTTGTATGTTCAGCGGGCGAGTCGAAGTTCATGTCATCTCCTGGTTACCTCTCCTGGTGTTGATGGGACCGCCCCGCATTGCCAGCACCAGCTTCAGTGTGCAGCCTTCTGCAATGCTGCAAACACAAACACAAGCAGGACCAGTTCACAGCCTGTCTCCTTCCTCCGCTCTGTATGAGGATAAACAATGAGCTGGAAGGTTGTGACAGTAGGTGCGATATATTGTGCGGGGGAGCTAATCTACAATTAAACTCAATATCAAGGGTTGGGAACTAGACTGTACGCACACAACTGGGAGTTCCACTGGAAGATGGCCATCTTGCAGCCCACCGTGCCCCCAAAAACCTCCAAAAAGCGTGCTAAGATTTGATAGACTGCTTGGGCTGGATCTCAAACGCTGTTCATGTGGAAATTGAGGTGACAAGCGATCATAATTATAGCACCATCTGCCACCGATGGAGCGAGGGAGGAAAGAGCCGGCGTCTAGTGAATGACCAAGTGGCGAAGAGGAAAAGTCTCTAAATTATACGCAAAATGTCACTGATCTTGTTCAGATCCACATGTTGGAAACATTTATTCAAACAAGCATAAATTAGAGTAGTTTGCTGCAGCAGGAGTTCCTTTAAGTTCAGACGCAGGGTGGTTCTAAATGTACACACTGGGGACATTTCTACATTTGGAGTTTCATTATTGGTTGAAATACAACAACAAATTCAAGGGGAAAGTCAAACCTTCAAAAAAAGGTCAGAATGAATGGTTTACCCATAGTCGTGCAGACAGTACTCATCGTCAAGCTCCAGATTGTTCCAGATCAGATGTTGCTGGGCAACAGGGATGCCTTAAGAGACGGAGAGAGAAAGCAATTAAGACATAGCGAAAGCTGTTGAATAGAGTGAGATGGGCCACATGCCAGCAGAAACTCATCCAAATTGAGGCAAGAAAGACTCCTCTTGTCTGCCCCCTGAAGGTAAAGATATTTTAGGATTGAAAAAACTTGTCATTATATTCCACAGTGCAGTATTTTCCCCCACCGGGTAATAAACTCATGACAACTCGGTGACAATACTGGTGTTACCGGTAACACTGGACAATTTGCAACGGGTGAGTGTGCACGGAGTGTCCCCGTTATGCACGGGCGCTAATTACGCATGAAGGGAGACAGGCCACGATCTAATGTCTTCTAGAGCCTTCTTTCCCATGATAATTGAAACGTGACTCCGCAGACTGTGCTGCGCACCCACGAAGCAGCCACTTTCACTTCTGTAGCGTCTGACTAAGTATTATTAACACACTTAGTATTTTAGAAATTTGAATTTTTTTTAATTTTATGAACCTCAATGCTAATACGCAAATGAAACGAATACGAAATACGAAAATGAACTAAATAGATTTTTTCTCTTAAAAAAAAAAAAAAAAAAAAAAAAGCAAAACAATGGTGGGCAATGGTGTATACCCAAACACTAACACCGGTTACCGTGGCAACCCTACACAGCGCTAATAAAGAAATCCCCAAGACTGAGGTAGCGTGTTCCCTTTTGCCTGCCTGTCAAATCTCGCCACTTCTTAATCAGTTTGGTATGCCACCAAATATGAATCCAGGTATGAAATGAGATGTAGCAGCAGGGTGCGTTCTCCTACAAGAAGTGAACTTGCCGGCCTGACACTGGAGGTGTGCCAGTGTTTGTGAACGAGCGGTGGACCTCCATTGTGGAGCAGCATGTATGTTCAATCTGCTCCACACACATCCCACTGACATACAGAGTACAGAGATGCCGTTTGTGCTGAAACTGAGAACAGCAGCAGATACCTTCTCAACCACTATTTATGGGACTTAATAGATATTAGTGGGATTTCCTCTCCAAGCTAGGCTAGGAATCCACAGCACCTACAGTCCTTTTGAGCTAGCTTCTCCAGAATGCCTTCCTGAAAGGTGCCAAGAGACAGAAAAATCATTATTCTCATCACCACTTCAAAGTGGGAAATAAATTCCCAGACACTCCAATGTTCTAATGGGCATCCAATTTTGGTTGTTGTTCCAGCCTCATGGGAGCAGCAATACAAGTAACACTCACAACAGATTGTATTTGTTTCTGTTACAGATTGCTTTGTTTCGTGTAACACTGACCTCATCAGAATGCAGAGCCTCAGACAAAGTTTTTGAAGTTTGCAGAATTTCCCACCACTCATTTCTAATTTGCATGCACAACAACCCTCGTTGGGATGGCTCTAAACGGTAGAGTGAAATGTTACGATGCAATCATATGCGTTTGATATCTTATTTTGTTTTTCCTCCATACTTCAGTATTCCTTCCTTTGTTACAAACTCAATTTTCATGATACATAAAGGATTGTGGAAAGACTCTAGAGGTAAAACATGTCTGATTTAATTTGTACGTGAAATATGAGTCTCAGGCACACGAAGATTACATCTGCAACTGTAGAGCCCTGAACTAACATGACTCCACCTGGCCTAAAATCATTGCTGAATTGGGTGTGAAAGTTGCCGAGCGTGTTCCTGGTTGTAGACCAGACCAGACCAAACTGGAGTCTGACTACTTAAACATACACTAAAAGACTGCTGGTACAAGAGCATGCACAGAGTAAAGTAAGACCACTCTGATTTTGTTCAGGTATTGGAAATGTATCTGTGATGGTGGTATTGCTTCCAATGTTGTCTAGTGGACGGTCAGCATTAGGAACATGAATTATACAGTGCTGCTAGCTTCATAGCATCCATGTCACAGCAGGAATCACAGGGTCTCAAATGTTCTCTACACCGCCCACACCCACCTTTAGAAGCAGCTGAGGAGGATGAATCGGGGGGTATTACATTTTTTAAATTAAAAAGGTAGGCAGAGTGTGGTTTGATGAACATGCCATCATTAAAGCCCAAGGTTGGTGTATGCATATTGTCAACAGCGTGGAACGGGGATTCCTCAGTCTATGGAGGAAGATTTCTTTACTCTAAGTTCCAATTCAAAAACAAATTGACATTCATTTTAATATATTTTTTTTTTTTATATTGTTTTGCTCACTAATTTAATATGACATAATAAAACAACACTTTCAGTTTGAACAGAGAAGCTGGCAGACAACAATGGCACTGTCTACGCAGAATGGCTGCAGTACCTTCCAGCCTTTGGATTTTGGCCTTGACTGAGAGGACGGCCTCGAAGGGCGACACACGTAGCTCGAAGCAGGTCCCTGTCAGGGTCTCTATGAAGAGCTCCATCGTCTCATAAAACGGCAGCTTCTGGTGGAAAGCTCCCATGCTGTGGTCATTGTAGAAAGGTGGCTCCTTCCTGTCGGCCATCTTGCCAGGTGGGAGCGGGGGACAGGGGACTTCAGGGAGAAGCTATAGCAGGTGGGATTGCCCAAAAGGAGGGAGACAAGGATGGGTGCTGCTTACTGCCCTCGGTACAGTAGCACATCATGCAGGAGGACTGCAGCTGTATTAAATAAAAGGAAAAACAAACAATGTATGTTGCAATGAACTTTTTACAGAACTGGGCAAGTGAATCCAATGGTCCATGATAACTTTTTGTTAAAACATTAAGTACATTTCAGTTATTGATACTCACACATCTAAAAATACACAAAAACACTGTTGCAAAATGCACAGAACGAAAAAATAAATGGCTTTAAAGTGTGTTGAATCGCAGTAAAGATAAACCCCCCTTTAACCACATCGAAAAAAAGGCGGTTATATTAAAACTGGCTGCATTTCAAAAGCCGAGCGTGTTATGCATTATTGTTACCATCAACAAAAAGAATAATTGAATTGGATCATTCAACCCAATCTCTCTTTGCACGCGCACGCACACGCACACGCACACACACACACACACACACACACACACACACACACACACACACACACACACACACACACACACGATCTGATCATTTCTCTTATTACTTGTGCTTCATGAGCTCAACAGGTGGACAGCCGTCTCTATCTTTGGGACATAAGTGTCAAGCAAGGCAGTCAAAATAGCACTTATGATATCTAGAAATTAATTACGGATTCAGATGTAAAGGACATCAATAATGGGATGGCCGACACCCACACTAAACTACATCTCCACACTTATTATTGGCTGTGAGAGCATCTGAGCAGTATGCATCTGAGCAGACAGTCCTGTGGGAATTCACACACAGAATACTTCATATACTATTATCTTTATATCATATTACTAACCTTCATTTAAACGTGTCTGTTTTTCTCTGCATTTAATAGACTTCTTATCTTATGCTATCTTAAGTGTTACCTTTGTTTTTATGTCCACTGTTTAAATTAACCTTCCATCTGTGTCCATTTTTATACCACTTGTCTGTTTGTGAAGCACTTTGTGTGTTTATAAACTGTATTCAAGTATAAATAAAGCCAACCTCACTAACTCACTACATCTACTACTACTGCTGCGCATCCATCTTTCAGGTGAGAAGAAGGGTGTAGTTAGTACATCCATCCTCTAGGTAAGAGGAAGGGTGTAGTTAGCCACACCGGCTAACGATACCATTAGCGCAGAGGGGGGGGAAAAAAAGGTCATTCGGGCGGTATTCCGACAACTGTTTTGAAAAGGATTAAACAGTCCGTAATGTGAAGCCTGTTTAGAGCCGTAACCGCAATGTTTTGTGTGGAGAAACACCGTGAATACCTGGAAGCAATAACGCCGTCGCTCAGCGTTACCGCGATAAACTACCAAACAATGGCTAACCGTAGCCTACCTCGTCCCGGTGCTCTGCTTCCCGGCTAGATGCGGGCTCAGCTGTGGGGATCTCGTGCGACTCACACTGCGGTGGAATAAAACATCGTAAAAAATGTACGAACCTAGCGTGTGAGGACCAGCGCGTCCCTGCAGCCTCCATGGGCGCTGTCAGACCGGCGGGGGCACGACGAACCGCGGCGACATCTTTGGATTGACAACAAAGACGGCGTCCCGTGTCTTTACGAGGCGGAAGTGCCGCTGGCCAATCAGAAGCGCGGAAAATAAAACAACGGACCAATCAGCATCGCTGATGACTAGCAGCCAAGCTGCATCACAAATAGTAAAGGATCACGATCAGGGGTGTGAAGTAACGAGGTAGAAATACTTTGATGCTGTACTTAAGTAGTTCATTTGGTATATTTGCTTTAACTTAACTATGGCATGTGGATACATTTCCCCACCCCTGAGAGATGGTGACATAGAATAACACTACTGCATTTATTTGCAGTATTCCACCTTCCTTCCATCATTGTCCTTGCCTTGAAAACCTCTCTCTGTAGGATAGTGGAGTCAAGATGCTGATTAATAATGTATTTAAAGTGGAAATCCGTAAAAATGACTTTGTTTAATAAAAAAAACCCATATTTGATTCTTTATTTAGCTGGCACTTAATAATAAATAGCAATTCAATATATATTGTGTTATGTGTGCACTCCTCTATATGCTGTTTTCCATCACTTGAAATCTATTTCAGCAAATTACAGTACTAAAAACCTTGAAAATCTCACAACACAATTTCTCTCTTTAAACTACATTTTCCAAAATATGTGGTAAAATAAAAAAAGAACAAATAAAATTGAAATGACCACACATGTTTCAGGTAGCATAAAATATGTTTCTTTAGTTAAAAAGGACTCTCCTTTCATCACAGCCAAAGTGAGGAAATAGATTAATTTCTTTCTAAAAACACTGACAAAATGCCTTGGACACAAAGTAAACACATGGATCTCTAATCACGTAAGATGTTCACATGATGTGGCACAAACCCAACAACATGGAATCTCACCATGGCAAAGCCAAACAAAGTATTTTGAAAATTAATAAATCATTAACTGTTAATTTCTGCAGGCCTCAAGGCTAAGCATACCGTATGCTTATAAAGTGCTATTCTGTCTATTAAATAAAGAACAACAGTTTTTAATAGCCGTTACATAGTGTAATCTGATATGTTATTGAGATGATTTTGGAAATGGTGTTGGAAGTTGATTGGGATCACTTGCTCCTTGAATTTCCTTCCAAAAATAGGCCACAGTATTATATATAAATAGTCTATCAGCAGTGCAGTGTCATTCTTGGATCTCTTCTCCTTTCACTTTTTAAATGTCAAAATAATTACTGCACAATTGTACAAATCTACTCCGGGTAAAAAAACAAAAACAAAACAAGCATTCAATTCCCACCCAGAGCATTAAGTGGATCATCAAATATGTCGCCTGAATCAGCTGACGCACTGGTGTCCTGGGGCGGTTGGATTTTCTTCGATTTATGCGGAGCCTTTGTCACTGCTTTCACTGTGCTTGGTGAGAAGATGTCATCTGTGGGGGGGGGGGGGGACAACAATAAAACACATCATTACCGTCTTAATTTACAAGTTCAAGGGAATTCTTTATATTATGTCAAATCGACTCACCCATGTCATCATCAAATATCGACTTGGTCGCCACCTTCTTCTTAGCCTTTTCTTTTGGTCTTGAACTCACTGTCAAGTCAGCAAAAATGTCAACATTGTCATCAAATAGGCTTGCGTCAAGAGGCTTCTCTTTGTGCTTCTTGTGAGCTTTGGGCAGAGGCGCTACATCATCCTGGGGGAGGGGAAGAAGAAAAAAAAAAAAGATTCCAACGTGTAAATTGTAAAAAGCCATGTAAAAAGTAAATGTAAAAAAGGTCATAAAAATCTTATTGAAACTTTAAGGCAATAATAAAACAACATAAATAAAAGCAAAAATGATGACACTTAAAACAAGCACAAACGCAATTGCAAGAAACCCAAACTGCAATTGCAAGTTTAAAAACAAAATAAAAAATAAAACAAAACAACAGTACCTGGAATATATCCTGTGTAGAAGGACTACTGGTGGGCTTAGTGTCTTTGTCGGCAGTTGAAGAGGGGGTGGAGCTAGTACTGGTTCCAAATATATCCCCTTCATCATCGTCATCCTCTTCCAAGAAGGGTGATGGCACAGCTTTCTTAGCAGTCGACCTCGGCTTGACCTTCTGGAAAAGTTCGTCTTTGTGGTCATCAAAAATAGAGGGAGGAGCCTTTTTCTCCTTCTTTGACACTGTGCCGCCATCATCCTGCTCTAGTGGCATCTTAGCAACTTGTCGGGAGGAAGGTGCGGTGAGCTTGGTGACCGGTTCAGCGCCTCCGAAGAGGCTGTCCGAGCCAAAAAGGTCGCTATCTCCCTCATCCGAAGGAAGCAGGACGCTGGAATTTCTACTTTTTTTACTGGAGTCTCTCTTCCCGAGGTTTTCGGACACTGGCAACGAGAGGTCAGAGGGTCTTGGGGAGACCTCAGCGAACGAAGGCTGGGACGGGGAGGGAGTGGAGAAAGTGTGGACGATGGCCGAGTTGGGGAGCGCTGGACTGGGCGGCCCGTCTTCGCCGTCCTCCACGGACCTCCGGGCCGCCTGCTGCCGGGCCGCCCTGGACTGAGGCCGCCGGCTCACGGAGCCTTTGGCACGACCCTGCGAGAGAGAACAACACCCAGCTCGCAACAGGTTCCATAAGTATTTCGCTGAGTAGTTCCAAAATAACTATTTCAACAACACAGGGCTCCACACTAACTTTGCACATCAGCTTTTGGTTAAAGACTGACAAAACGGTTGCGGGATTTCAATCATTTCATAATTTTGCCATATTGATCCTTTATAAATATAACACATTTCAATATTATGAGAGTGATAAAGAATGAGGAAACATCAATGAACAGAAATGCACTTTCTGGTTCGATTCAACATCTTTTTTTTTTAAGTTTGTCTTGTTTCGAAAGGGAGATAATACAATCAATATCTTGACTGAAGTCTGCCTCGTTTTCTTTTTACAGTTGGAACAATGTTAGACTACGTTAAAACTTTGCTCGGATTCCTGATTACTACATTTTCAGTTTGTAAACATATGGGAGGTATCCCACCATCATTCTTAACTTTTGAAAGGTGGTCTACAATGGGTCAACCACAAGATGGTTGGTTGGTTGACAATAGCCTATATCTGGTTGCCGAGGGCAACCAGGCAATCGTTACTGTGGAGCCCCGCAGCAGAGGACAGTGACCCGGGTACCTACCTTATTGGTGCTTTGCAGCATATTGACCTGGACCGGGGTGTCGAAGCTCACCCCTTCCTCAGCACCACTGTGGGCTCCCACAGGCGTGGTGATGGGGCTGGGACTAAGGCTGGAGCTGGAGACCCCAGAGGAGGAGCCAGTGGTCAGACTGGGGAGGACGCTCACTGCCCCCGGGATGCGGTAACCGCTACCAGGGAGCAAAGTCGTGGGGTTGATCACGAGATTGGACTGTGAAAAGATTCACAGAAACACCAAGATGACCGTCCGTGCTTAAAAACACTAAAGACCTAATTGGTTCAAAACAACTGATCGTCAACTATGAAGGCAGAGTATTCTACAATCAGCCATGTTAATACAGTACAGCATACTGTAGATGCATGCATCTGAAAGAAGTGAGGATTCACTGAAGTTCTATGATCTAAAGCAGAAGATTGAACAGATGAACTGCTGCTGTTAGGACTGCAGCAGACAGGGAAAACACAGACATATTGCAGAAATGCGTGAGAATAATCTTGTGAAATCGGATGAAAAGCAGAAGCAATACCTTTTGATGCGACAAGTTTATATCCAAATGAAGCTTTGAATATAACGCATTGCTGCTGCTTTTAGCTTTTTTGCCAGATGCTGTGGAAGCAGAAACCGCTTTAAACCATCAAAGAGCTCCCAAGCAACTTTGCTGAGAAATGCGGCAGGAAGAACTAGGAGCTTTGCAAAAAAGGGATGAAACAAAAGTGAAAGGCTAAGAAATAAGTCTTTCAGCCTGTCGCTCAATAAAAACAAAAACAAATTACTTGAAGTTTCCCAATCCTTGACGAGGGCTGTTTAGGTTTTACAGTGCTTGGTGTGGGATTCTGTGTAGTTAAATGACAACATAACAGGTTGAGAGTTCACTTGTAGAGAGGCATTTCCTATTTAAAAAAAAAACAAACAAAAAAAAAAAACCTCCTGTGCAGTAAGTCGGCAGGATAAACGGATAAAAATCAGCCGCCAGCGATGTCCCAGAACACCGCTGTCATTATCCTCAATACAAAAATGTAAATACAACAATACAGTGGCAAAACAAACAGGACAACAAATACAAACCACATACAAACTACATTGTTTTCAATGTTTTGTTTCTTGTTGGAAATTTGTCTCTTTCCTGGAAAAGTTGTGTTTCGTTGTGAGAATACTGGCGCCTTGATTCTAGTTCACAGTGAACATGGAAGGATAGCAAATAAAAATGTATTGTATGCTTTTACGCTTATAAGACTATTTCCTTAGTTGCCATAAAAAAATACTAGGGGTGAAAATCTCAAATCACGATTCAATCCAATTTGGATTAAGGGTGCCGCAACATAGTTATGAAACAATTATTGCCAATATCCTCAATAAAAAATTTGTTCATAAAAATAAAAAAATGTTGTAAGAAGAATGATAAATGTTTGATTATGGAGATTTTTGCATCGATTTAAATTTGTTCAAGAATCGCAATGCATCTAAGAATGTCATTTTCCTCTTGAAGGGAAAACACGGCTCTGAGAACCGCAGCAGCTCGCGACATGGAGCCACTTACTTCACTGTCTGGTGTGGATTCTGAGCTTGCAGGTTTTAAAGCTGCTTCCCCCCCTGGCTTATTGGGCTTTTCTGCTACTTTCTGAACAGGGAAATTAAGGAGAAAAGCGTGAGACAGAGTTCTGTGTTCTGCCTCTGGTCTCTATTCTAGGTGAATAATCCAGTTTATTGTTCAACAAACCAATGTGGAAATGTGCACCGGACTGGGTGTACAGTATAGTATAGAGATTCTGCATTTCTGTAATCAGGGTGATCATGTGCAGGCATCAGACAGTTAAGTTAGATATATTTTGAGACATTTTGTAAGACATTTTAACTACATTTTTGTACAAATCCTCCCTCTCTTATTCAATAAGACAGATGCAGATAAATACTATATATTTACCACAAGGCAGTGGTGAGCATGAGGTAGAAACAGGGCAGGTTACGATCTGCAGTATATTAACTGTTATTAGAACAGTTTCCTTTGTTCATACATCAAGGTAAGAGATTTGGAACTTTTTCTTTTAAGTAGAACTGCAGACAGGTAAGTACAAGGATTTTCTTGGATCTCTTTCCACAAGTTTGAAGAAAGTGTAAAGTTGGGTCCATCTATCGAGGTCAGTGTAGCAGCTAAGTATGAAGGTCAGAATTAGGTTCAGTGGTAGGATTTTGGGGTTTAGAACAGCAGAAATGTTCACTTTTTCGAGTTAACATCTGATCAATGACACGGACAAAATGTTTATGTTGAAATTAAAACCTCATGAACCTCACTCTTATGGCTAGATGTAAACAAAAGAAGGTCTTGGTACCGGAGGAGGAGCTTTGGGCTTGACTGAGCCAAAGAGATCGTCCTCCTCATCGTCAGCAAAGAGAGCGGGAGCGGCAGGTTTCAACGAGCTGGACGTGGTGCTCTGAAAACACACAGCGCAGTCAGGTGGCGGTGTCAGTGGGGCACACACACACACACACACACACACACACACACACACACACACACACACACACACACACACACACACACACACACACACACACACACACACACACACACACACACTGACCACAGCTTTCCCTGAGGTGGTGAAGAGGTCGACATCCGGGTCGTTGTCTTTCTGCTGCGTGTGGCTAAACAGCAGCTCCTCGTCCTGAAACACTCCCGTGCTCTTGGTGCGTTGCTGCTCTCCTGTGGGCTACACACACACACACACGCACACACACGCGCACACACGCGCACACACGCGCACACACACGCGCACACACGCGCACACACACGCGCACACACACGCGCACACACACGCGCACACACACGCGCACACACACGCGCACACTTTTCCTTAATATGGGAGTTTGTCATTTTGGTTCCGAGCCTCAGAACCCCAACTCGGGCTGGTTCTCATTCTAGAGGTTTGGGCGGAGTAGGACCTGGGACGCCGGGTGAATTGAATGAACCACGTGGCAGAATGGAAAAGCAGTGATACTCTGGGTCCCACCACTAAGGTCCAGTGAAGTTGGAACTCTCAGACCTCCTTGGAAAAATGTGGAGGAACAGGCGTTTGAATCATAATTTCGATGCCACTTCACTGGGAAATGGGACATCACAGCAACATGGCGGCCCACATACAGTAGTTAAACAAAGTTCCCTTTGCGTCTAAATGGGATCTAAACTATGTCGGTTTAGTTCCTGTGTGGATATAATTTACGAGCTCACCAAACAAACACGCACACACATATTCTATCGGCACTGTCCTTGAATGAATTCCATTGAGACCTAAAACTGAGTAGTATTTAGTATTATCATTATAGCCACCAACTTGGTATGTCCGACTTTCAACGTAAAACTGCTCTGCTGCTTTTAGTGGAAGCCAGAGCGAAACCATGAGTTTCATTTTCATTCTATTTACGCAGTCCGCTTGCTACTTCCTCTGTCCAGATACAAACCTTTATGGTGCTGGCTGCGGGTTTATTGGCAATGGCGCTGGAAGCACTCCAGTCCGAGTCCTCCTCTTCCCAGTCGTCATCGTCATTAAAGAGGCTGACGGTGTTGGCTTTCATCTTCTCTTTCTTCTTCTCTCCCTCTGCCGCAGGAGGCAGCGCACAGTCCTCAGAAAGGAGCTCACCGCCACCGCCACCTGGCAAAGTTTCGTCGGACGAGGGGGCGTTGTTGGCCAGAACATCAATGCCACCGAAGAGGCTGACGGCTCCGACGGGCTTCTTCTTTGTTTCGGGCCGCACCTCCTCACTCGTCACGGCCGGCATACCCAGCTCTGGAGGTTTGTCTCCCGCCCTCAGCTGATCTGCCTTGAACAGGGAGGGCGCTGCAGGTGGCGCCACGGAGGGCGCCACACACATCTGAAGAACACGTACAAGCAGGAATATGTACAAGCACATATGAGGAATTTGACTCTGGTTGTCAAAAAAATAACCACAAAGCGAATAAGATCTATAATATACAGTATTTACAATGAGAGCAACGTGCAGCAGCACATCAATGAGGTACAGTAATGGCAAATAAGGTAAATTTATATTGAATATTTACAGGGACAAACTCATGTTGAGAGGGAGGGAAAAAACTAATTGAAATGGCATTAAGATAACATTTCCTCACAGGATAAAATAATGCAAATAAATGAACAAATAAATAACTAAAAATAGTAATATAATAAAACAACAAAAAACAATGAAAAAAAATGTCTGTTGTTGACATTTTCTGGTCACTCACTTTAGCAGCTACTGCTGGAGCACCTGAGCCAACGATGGGTTTGGAGCCGAAGACCGTTCCTTTATGTTCATCTGCCTCTTCTTCAAATAGGAGAGCAACCCGCTGAGGCTTGTTTGGACTACACAAAACAGAAATACACGTATTATTATAATCAGGTATTTAATTACATAATTTTTACTTATGGGCCACTGCGGCATTATTAAAGAAAAAAAGTTTCAAAGATAGGAAAAAAAAGATTTCGCTATTACAGAAGCAAATCCTAAACTCATGGCTGTGCATCTACTTGAAATAAACGTCCGCACAGAATGCAAAAGAACAGGAGGGAAATCTGCAAAATTTACAAACATGGCAGCATTCTTTTCCTCTGCTGATTCTTTTAAATGCTTGCACAAATACATTTAAACAGAATCCACCTCACATGTTTCCTTCACTAAATACCTTAATGCTTTTGTTGGAGCAAAGAGGTCGTCATCCTCGTCATCAAAGAGGCTGCTTTTCTGCAGCGTTTTGGCACTGGGCAGACTGGAGGGGGCGCTGGCACTGGACTTCATCCCTCCAGTCAGGCTCTCTGCTTTGCCGGGGCTGGGCTTGGAGCTTAACCACTGGTCCTGCGTTCACGCCATCCAAAAAACCCCAAATCAAGTTGGATAAGTCCCATTTAAGCAGCTTAAACGAACCATTCCTAAATTATTCTCAAACAATGTTTGTCTGGCATTTGTGTCTTTTGTTCCACCTCAGTTCAGTGGAAGTCACTTGTGTTTTGTGTTTGAAGCAAGTTTTAAGCTACAGTGACTGTGTATTCAAATCGGTCGGTCTCTTGTTCGATTTGCAAGAAGATTATCAAGTCTACCTCAGGAATTGAATGAAAAAGATCCCGAAACTACTGTGAGCATTATTTTCAGCAATATTTGAAAATAGTTTGAAGTAGTTCAAGACAAGAATCATTTGATAGAGGGGGCGTTGTTGGTCAGAACATCAATGCCCGTGAAGAGGCTGACAGCTCCGACGGGCTTCTTCTTAGGTTCTGGCCGTACCTCCTCACTCGTCTTTCTCATTTGAGAGAAAGAATAATTTTAAATCACTTGCTGAGGAATGATTATGATCCTTCAATGTCTCTGTTTAAATTGACGACCACAACTAATATTGAGTATAATATATTGTTATAAAATGGATTTTGTGTGTTTGCTTTCTCTTTATTGTTTTAATTATTATTACTATATCATGGCTTCCATTTATGTAAATCATTTTGAGTTGTTGTGTATGAAAGGTGCTATAGAAATAAAGGTTATGATTAAAGCCAAGAATGCCGACAAGGCTTCTCCCTTTTCCAATACATATAGGTGGTCGTTGAACTGGCTAACTGAGTGGACCCAGACTTCACAGCCTTCTTTTCACCGTGATGAAGGGAATCCCACATATGTTTGTTGAGTCTTCCCCAAACAAAAAAAAAAAAAAAAAAAAAGAAAACCTCACAAACTCTCGAAAACCCAAATAACGTATCAATCCAAGAACACCTCTAATTCTGTGCCAATAAACACCTCCTCCTACCTCATCATCGCTGAAGAGGGAGGCGGTCTTCTTGGGCTGCGGCGTAGCGGCATTCGCTTGGTTCGGCTTTTTCTTCGGTTTAGTTACGGACGCAAACAGATCCTGCAATGTGAAGGACAGGGTTGTACTGGTGCGCTATATTTGATACATTTCAATAAATTACACCCAGTCTCTGTGGCGCAATCGGTCAGCGCGTTCGGCTGTTAACCGAAAGGATGGTGGTTCAAGTTTGCATGTTCTCCCTGTGTTCACATGGGGTTTCCTCCACCTAACGTCAGTAAGGACCCCCACCAAAAACATGCACACATCATCGTCTGACCAGCGATGGACACTCATCACCAGGTCCCCGGGCACGTCCATGAATGCTGCCCACTGCTCCTGGCTGTGCCCTCGGAGGAAGGGCAAGCCAGGATGGGTTAAATGCAGAGGCCTCATTTCACCGGCCACCGTCCAAAAGCATGTGCGTGCGTGCGTGCGTGCGTGCGTGTGTTGTAGTGTGGTGTGCTGTGTGACGATTAAAGATTGTTCTTCTTCTAAATATACAGCCTGTCTGTGTATTCACCTCCTCTTCCTCGTCGTCAAATAAGGACACGGGGGATTTGCCAACTTTGCCCAGGGTTGCATTGTCAGGCTTGGACTGGCTCTTCGGGGGGGTTGAAAATATCTGTAATGGACAAGCGGATGGAAATATGACACATGTTCACCCTTTTCACACCGACGACCTACAAGACTCTAAACATTACTTGTGCATCTTCATCATCAGAAAAGAGGCCTCTTGTCAGGGGTTTCTGCATGTGAGTCGCAGCGGCTTTCCCATCATCTGCAGGAGGACCATTCTGAAGTCCACATTGTGACAATGGGATAAGGAGATAACAGATGGTGATGTTATTATTCCTCCACTGTATCATGAAAGATAACTTGATGAGGTCAGACGATAATCCATTCAGACCTCCTCAGGTTTCTCTGACTCTTGGCTTGTGGGAGGCAGACGTCTCCTCAGGCCATCTGTGAGCAGGCTCTTCGTTTCGGGACCAAACACGGAGATGGCACCCGCTGGCATCTGACACACACACACACACACACACACACACACACACACAGTCAGTGAAAGTGGTTGAAATTGACGAGATAAAACAATCATTGGAAAACAGCTTCATGGGAGTTCCTTGAAGTTCCCCCTCAGAAATCAAAGTTATTCTCTTCTGTTTTCAGGTAAGACATGACTTTATAAATGCCCTGGGAATCGGGAATTACAGAAGCTGAGTGAAAAACTTAAGTACAGAAGATTATATACACTAAGACACACACACACACACACACACACACACACACACACACACACACACACACACACACACACACACACCTTCTTCTGGGAGGGTTTGGCTTTGACCTCAGCTCCGTCCTTCTCGGTCTGAGCTGGGATGCTGGTCGTCTCACCGAAGATGTCCCCGGCCTTGTAGTCTTCAGCGTCTTCTCCAAAAAGATCTGCCGCCTTTTGGGATTTCAATTTGTCCCGTCCAGCTGAAGCAAATGCAACCATGTGGTTTTTAAATTGTGGATTCCAAACGTTGACCGGAGCAGAGATTTACCCGTACTCACCAGGGCTGGATTTCTTCACGCTGTGGCTGGTAAAGAAGTCATCTTCGTCATCATCAAACAGGCCTCCTCCTCCTCCTCCTCCTCCTCCTCCACTAGGCAGCTGCTGGCTGTTCAGCGACGCCTGGGCTTTTGGCTTCACTGGTGTGCCATTCTCCTTGCTCTGCAATGAATCAGAGTCGCTGCTGGAGCCGAACAGGCCGTTCCCTGCCCAGAGAGAGCGATTTAGGATTTAGTCGGAATCCACCAAACAAATGTTTGAAGCTAGAGTTTGTCGTTTAATCCACAATGCAATGATATGTCCTTACCTGGGAATATTGGGATGGCACCTGCTGGAATTTTCTTTTCAGTTTTAACAGATTCTAGCAGAAGAAAGAATAATAAAATAACATATTCCCATAGGATTAAAGTGATAGGATGATTATTCTATTATCATTTTGTTGAAAATTGTCACATGATCTTTTTTTTTTTTTTGCTTAAGTTAGTACTTATTAAGAAACAGCCATTCAATATCATGGATGTTATGCATATCCGCCTTTCTGTGGTCAGTAAACGGTCCATATGGATGAACATTCACACAAAAACAGAACATCATCCCGGGATGACAAATATCCAGACCACCTCAAGTGACCAAGGAAGCCCACCAGTAAAGCCTCCCTTACCTGCAGAATGAGTCGTGCTTTTTTCTTCCGACACAGGGGGTTTGGGCGCATCAGAGAAAAGATCCCCCTAAAAGACAAACATCATGAACATACATATACAAATTTGTTTCCAAAAATCTCGATCCAAATCAAAGCACCTCGTCGTCGTCAAAAAGACCTCTCCCTCCACTGAAGAGGCCACTCTTTCCTCCAAATGGGGAGAAGTCCTCGTCCTCCATCTTGGGTGGCTTGAACATGTCGTCACTGTTGTCATCAACTGCTGCAGAGTTTAATGAAAGAAAAAGCTCAAAATTAAAACTTTTGCGACTGACTTTATGAGAATTGGGATGAAGAAAGAATGACTTGAAGAGACAGTGTGTCCTACCAGGCGACCTTTCAGGCTTTGGCACTTTCTTTCCTTTACTTTTCTTCTTCGATGATGTCAACGCTTCAAGGAGGTGAAATGGAAGAAATGGCAAAACGAAAATGATATAATAAAATAAAAAACATAATCATGCACATGCAGAGATGAACCATTCAACAGTTCTTGACTTATCATCTCAAAAACTAATTTGTTTATTTAGCGTGACGCACGGATGGATAATCAATGAACTGATGTGGTGATATGGTCCTAGTGTGAAGATATTGACCCGTTTGTTTCTTTCTGAGATTGCTGCAAACAAAACTTCTTGATTTTGCAGTGGCTTTTCTCAAAACTTGCTACACAATTTGCAAACTTTGGTGTGTTTTTTGCAGTAAAATTGCAGGAATTGGCAAAAAAAATTGTAAATCAAAGAATAAATATAATTTTTTTTTTTCAACTATTGCTGATGAAGCGTCACTTCCTGTGATTATACACATTCTGCAAATCACAGAAACAAAGGGCTCAAAGTTCCATAAGTTACATATTGTACTTTTGCATAGTTTCCAGTAATACATCTCTTAAAGAAACTTTTATTTCATCATAAGGTGAGCACTAAAAAAAACCAGCACTGTATGGTGATGCAGTGCTGTGTCTTCAGGGGGAAGGGAAGAAGTTTAATCTGTTGATTTGTAAATATTGTGGAGATTGTATAAATTAAAGGGATGGCAAAAATCCAAATTTCCTGAAGGGAAGTATCGACCAATCAGCAGATCTTTGTCATATCAGGACTTACAGGCACGGTCAGCCTCCGGTTTGCTGACCGGGTCTCCTTTGATTCTTGCGGCGAGCTCGTCCACAAAAGATGACGGCGGTCCTGTGCTCTGGATGAGAGCGACACACACCGTGAAAACACACACACACACACACACACACACACACACACACACACACACACACACACACACACACACACACACACACACACACACACACACACACACACACACACACACACACACACACACGTACCTTTGTCTCATCTTCATCATCATCGACATCGTCCTTGTCTGACTCTCCGAATATGTCAGAGTCGTCTTCCTCCTCTTCATCGTCCTCATAACTCAACAAGGACGACTTCTGAGAAGGAGACGGACGGGGTGTTACTCGTCCTGATTATTGCCAATTTGTCTTCCGTTTGTCAGACGCCAAAAACAAGCTCACCTTCTTGATGCTGCCGTGGCCTTCCTCATCCTGATCAAACTCGTCATTAGACTGCTGCTGAGACAAAAACAAAGACATTATGTAATTCGTTTAACAATTTCTGCTGCGTTTCTAGCAATTTCACAACTGTAATTCACAACAATCCTCTCAGAAAATCCCCCCCCCCCCACCCCCACTGAAGAAGTCATTAACGCAACAGCAACCATGGAGGCATGTGCAAACGCTGCGAAGCATAAATTAACACCTACAGTAGCTCTCCACACAGCTTCAGGGCTCTGCCGCTCAGCTCTATGCAGCAGCGGGGTGGAGCAGCGGGGCGGGGTTTCAGGCCTGCGACTGAGTCACTTATGTCCGCAGTGCAGCCCCGATATGGATTTGGTGTTCTTTTCCCATGAGAAAGAGTGTATTTCCCTGGTGTATGACTTGAATCAGGGAATGAAATTAATATGTACTCCTGTGACAAATGGTGTATTTCTCTGGTGTTTTTCACCGCGACTTTCACAAATGCAACCTTTACGTGCGGCAGTTCAAGTCAGAGTGTGAAGTTGTGTGAAGTCTTTTGGATGTGCGAACAGGCATGTTTTTAACAGGCACAGCACTAGTAAGAAGATAATGAGGGGGGGGAGAAAAAAAAAAAAAAAAAAAAGTCTTACAACTTCCTGTTTGCCGTCGTCACTCTCAATCACACTGTCCCGGTCGCTGTCGATGGACATTTCTGGAAAGCGACGGCACCATATTGAGAAATATTTTAGTTATGCAACGATGACCTTAATGGTGGGAAATCAATGAAGACACCACGCATTTGAGGGTGTATTACCATCGCTGGAGAGGTCGCCGAGTCCGACGTCATCCTGCTCCATGAAGGTTCGAGAGCCGATCAGGTACGGCAGGGGCCTGTCCACGTAAAGGTCCTGAGGAAACCAGGTCATCAAAAAGACGGTGTAAGGAACCTGGACCTCAAAATTCAAAAGGTGAAGATTCAAGGTTCAAACCAGGGCTTCTACGCTCCGCAAGTACCTTCGGCTCCAGAATCGCTTCAACTCTGTCTGTGGTCTCCTCATCCTCTGAGTCAGAGTTCCCTGCTTTGATGTCCAGATGCTCGAAAGCTGAGTCAAGCACCTTGAGACCGTAGTTCACCGCTTCCTGCATCTTGGGGATCAACTCGGCTTCTTTCTGCTCTCGGGTTTTCTCCTGGGGAAAAACAGAACGCACTCTGCCTTGGTCACTTTTCACAGGGATCATTGGAAACACTTGTTTGTGTCTCATCTATATCATTACAACCTGTTAAATCAAGGTGTTGAATAATCTCAGTGTTTCCCTTCAATTATGGAAAAAAAAAAATTGTCTGTGTCAGGTTAAATAATCATCCAGATAAATAATATCATTATAATCCATCAAACACCTTTATGTCGCTTGGCCTGGTGGCCCGAAAAAAATCCCAGGAATTGCAAAATCAATCAATCTCACCTGTCAGCAAGTGTTGCTGGGGATGGTAGCTCAGGCGGTAGAGCTGGTGGTCTAGTGATCTAAAGGTTGCTGGTTGGATCCCAGGCTCCTCCTGCTAGCATGCTGTAGTGTCCTTGAGCAAGACACTTAACCCCTAATTGCTCCTGATGGCTGCGTCCGTCGGTGTTTGAACAATTGTAAGTCGCTTTGGATAAAAGCGTCTGCTAAATGACTAAATGTAATGTAATGTTGCATGCATGAGCGTACATGCATGCCTGTTTGTGTGTGTGAGTGTGTGTGTGTGTGTGTGTGTGTGTCTGTCTGTGAATCCCCTACAGTACCTCAGTCACTTGCTCACCAGAGTAGTGAATGCCAAAAACCAAGCCCACAGCATTGCATCATTAAGTTGTGTGGTGTCACACAATGAAATAGATGCTCTGGCACAATGGGAGGCGACTAGCGGGCAACGTGAAAAATAAAGATTAAAGTCACAATTTTGACCTAAATGCCCTTCACAAGCCGCCACGGTGATGGCCCCTTTTATTCAAAACGTGAGGAGGAAGGAGGAAATGAATATACCTGTTCATGCTGCTTCACCACAGCCTCGGTCTTGGCAACGGGTTCTTCCACCTCTTCATCGTACACTCTCTGATGGTGGGGGAGAGAAGCACAGCCCCAACAATCAGTTTTACCATAGGTTACTGTGCACATTTCACCCTGTGTAAAAATCTGTGATATGAAGTACAAACAAATAGAATATGGGAGGAAATCTAAGTTAAAAAAAATAAAAAATAAATTAATAAATGACTTGGAAGAACAGAATATAATAAATAATCTAGAATCAAGTGAAGACCCGTTACATTTTCAATGAACTGCGTATTGGAAAGCATGAGGAAGTCGTTGAAGACGGTGTGCAAGCAGCTGTCGGTGGCCTTGGTGTCCCGAATCAAACGGTCCAGCTGCCGTTCGATCTCGTGAGTCTTGGACATTATTCTCTGGGAGAACTCTTGCAGGAACAGGAAGAGCTGTGGACACCAATCACATTCACAGAGTTAGTTTCACCGTGGCAGGGCATAATTCCGTGCCTTCGAGGAGTGGACTTCCACAGAACGGCGGAAGCAGAAACTTGTATAAAACCGCCGACGACCAGTTATTTTACCACGTAAAAAAGGTGTCGCGGTGCATGAAAGGAGTCACATTTTAAATTGCACTTTGACCCACTTGTTATATCTGACATGTTAATACATCTTTTTCGTCTGTTTTTAGGGTATGCTGCCTATGCTTTCATGCCCTGATGTAAAGTCTTGTTTACCCATGTCTATGCAATGTGCTGTGCTGTGCTAATAAACCTGCCTGGCCCTCCGACCTACCCCTGAATCGGCTGCCAGAGACCAGTTGGCGCTGGTCCGTCGCATCTCTTCCAGGGTCCAGGGTCTCTCCCAAACCTGGTCGTCTTTCCCCAGGTGGTTATTTCCGCTGGGGCCATTCGCCATCCCGTCTGGCAACTCGCTCATCTGCAAATCACACCGTTTGGAGGCGGTAATGCGATCGTGAGCTGAGCTGAGCTGAGCTGAGCTAGCGTCTCCTGTCCCACACTCAGGATATTTCAGTGGATCGTAACAGCACCTTCAGAGGCGCCATGAACCCACTGCGTGCGTAAACACTTCTTTTCAATGTCCCAACGTGCTTCCACGATGATATAGAATGTTCCCGCTGCGAGAAGGTGTGGATACCGCCCTGTTGTTTGTGTAGCATATTAGCCCAAAAGCTAACAGAACAACAAACTAGTCTTCAGCTACAGCAGGCTACATGCTACATGCTAGCGGCGCGCTGCTTCTTACCTTGGGTGCTCACTGGCTGTTTTATCCACGAGGGCGAACTCTCGAGCGAAACGAGCGTGAAATAGAAATCGATTATGCTTAAAAAAAAAAAAGAAAGTGGCCGTTTTCCTCATTGGTCTTCTGACAGGTCAGCCATGTTGTGTCTGCAGACAGTCACCTGACCCGCGGGGCGTTGCCTAGCGACGCCGGTGCGGGCGGGGCGGAGGGTTGAACGAACGGAAGGGCTCTGGTGCGGCGTTCAAGGCGCCCTCGGAGATTCGTGTTTTGTGACGCGAAAAAAACGCTACACGTGAGCGTTCAGTGACGGCGGAGGTGTCATGGCGTCATTTTGTCGCGTTGTCGTTTCACAGCTCGGGGGTGGGTGAATAGGAGGCGTATGACGTCATTTGAGAAGGCTGAAAATCATTTCTTTCATTAACCTCGGTAATCACTATCTAAGCTTTTTTTTTTTTTCTCCATTAAACGTTGTCTTCCTAGCGACAAGGTGTTCGGAGCCGGACGCTCAGAGCTCAGGACTCCGGGCTCCCGCGAAGGCGCTTCGCGTTGCCGACTTTATGAGAAACAAGCTGCTCAGACTGCAGGGAACGTTTATTTATTTATTTTGCAGGAGGTGTTCCGTTGCCCTAATCCGCACACGTGGGAAACGCTGGAACCAAATAGTGCCGAAGTGTTGATGACATTATTTAAATCTAGTAGGCGCACAATGTCCTCCTGTGGTCGTACGTTGCAGTGCAGTCTCGACACCTCCCTCATCAGCTGCCTCACGGCCAGAGGCAGTTTCCTAAAATATTTGCATTGCATTTTGTAATGATTCCTGGTTTGAGCCCCATATACCGTACATCCTCTCTTGTTTATTCTGGCACTCCTGTAAGCATGCATGAGATAAAGGGTTAATAGAAGACAACAAATCCCTAACACACTAGTCAAAGGTGGTGTGCGTTGGTTGCATTGCAGGTACAACACAAAACAAAGGGGGTGGGGGATTTCTTTTTTTTTGCATTCTACAAATATTGTACTGAAATGAGCTTGTGACTTATTGCACAGAAATGAAGAAAGCCTGTAAGCTTCTTCTATGAATCACCATGGATGCAGAAGATAGGGATGAATTACTTAAGCAACAGTTTCTCCTTACTACTCTCCTCGCTGACTTCAGTAGGACATTTATTCAGAAGCTTTTAGTGAGATATTCTGTTGAGAACGCCCTCGTTTCTGGCTTAAGTGTGATGGTCAGTTGCTTCTTTTATAACTTTTTTCCCACCCATTTAGCCAGATTTGTCAGCTGCACACCTCCCGTTGCACCCCACTCCAAAGGTGTTCTACTGGATTGGGATGGGGTCACTGTGGAGGCCATTGGTCACTCAACACACGGTGTTGTTAGTAGAAGCTGCTTTCAGATGGTGTGGCTTCACAACACGGTGCATCATTCTGCTGAAATATTCCCATTAGAGAAGAGCAGGAAGGCAAGTCTGGCCATAAAGGGATGCACATTGTCAGCATCAATACTCAAGTACGCTGTGGTATTTAAACAGTGCTCCATCGGCATTAAGGGGCCTAATGTGTGTGAAGGAATGCCTTCCCCACATGACACCACCACCAGCCTGAACCATTGATACAAGGCGGGACGGATCCTTGAGTCGAATTGCAACCTACAATTTGCTTGTTGCTACAGAAACGGAGATTCGCCAGACCAGGTGACATAATTCCAATCTTCTGCTGTCCACTTTTGATGCCCGTGCCACTGTTCCTTTCCCTTATTCCAGGAGTGGAACGCGGTGTGGTTCCGCTTGTTGTGCTTCCGCTTGTTGTGCTTCAGAGATGCTCTTCTGCACACGATTCCAACGCCTGGTTATTTGAGTAACTGTTGCCTTCCCGTCAGCTTTAACCAGTCTAGCCATTCTGCTATGACTGTTGTTCACTGGATGTTTTTCCACACCGGTATCTAAACTCTTAAGAGACTGTTTTGCGTGAAACTCAGATCAGCAGTTTCTGAGACACTCAAACCAGCCTGGCTGGCGCCACAAACCATTCCAGTCACTTTTGATCATATTTCTTCCCCATACTGATGTTTACTCTGAAAATCAGCTGAACTGGTTAGGACTGCACGCCCTCCTACATTGACTTGCTGCTACACGAATGGCTGATTGACACATGTACCTAATAAAGTGGCCACTGAGTGTGCGGTAGGGGCACGCACGCACGCACGCACGCACGCACGCACGCACGCACGCACGCACGCACACACACACACACACACACACCATACCCTCATCTATGTCCGCCCACTTTTTCAGGCAAAATCAGAACTTTTATTCAAAGTGCAAAAATAACGGCCCATGAGAATAGACAGTGCAAATAGAAAAACATCTTAAGGCAATTTACAACAACAACCCTGAAGCCAAAAAAAAAAGGTCCAGTATTCCAGCTGATCAGCAAAGGTAGAACGTTGGTCTCCAGTGTCTGCCAGATTTTTAATTTCTTTACTTCAGTTCTTTTGAGTTTAAGTCGGCTCCAAGTTTCAGCGCTGTTGACTTCTTACATTCAAGAAGCTCCATCTTTGGTGTAGCTTCGTTTTGAGTTTTCCGTTGATCACGTGTCTTTCTCAGATCCGTTACTGTCGTCCCGTCGTCAATTTATTTTATTTTTTTGTCCACCCCTCTCCACTTTCATTCAACTCAGTGTTTTCCACCTCGTTTACTCCTCTGCGTCCCTATTCATTCTCCTCCATGGGAACAACAGTTTCTGGACCAAACTCCTCATCTTCGTCCTCTGTCAAAGCCCCTTGCTCCCCTGTAGAGGGGTCTGACATCCCATCATCGCTTTCCTCTGTTGTCTCTTCCGCCTGGCTGCTGCTCAGCGTGTCTCCGGCTGGAGGCTGCCAGTAATCATACAGCTGATCCTAAAAGGGGCAAAGCACGCAATCAATAAAAACAACCTGGCAAATGATTTAAAGGGTAACCAAACCCTTTCAAATTGATCCACATGCGAAACCATTGGGACAGCACCATCTATAGGTTGAATAAGGTTACTGCAATTGCTTTATCTGGGTCAAACTAGTGCGGTGTTCAGGCTGTCTGCTGGTATTTTAACCATTTTTAAGACAATTTTAACTAAATTAAGACCGATTTTTGGACAAATTTTACTCTCTCTCATTCAACAAAGTATTGCAGGTAAGTACAATATATTTGGTGCAGGGCGGGGCCGTATTGGGTAGAAACAGGGAACTTCCTTTAGGTGGTCAGACCTCAAGGTAAGCAGTTATATATTCCAGGAACTAGAATACCGGAATATATTACAGGAACTGGAATATATAACCAGTACATTTACCCCCCACAGATCTTCAGGCAGGTAAGTACTTTCTTTTTTTCTTTTTTCTTGGATTTCTCTCCACAGGTAAGTATAGAGGTAAGTATGAAGTAAATTTGGTTAATCTAAAATAGGCATTTTCCTCAACAGGTTAGAGGAAGAAGAATCACTTTAAGGATCTCTGCATTTGACTTTGTTCTTGTGCCAATGCCATAGTTAAGGGCATCGGCAAGAGTGTCTAATTCTAGAAGTTTTTTATAGGGTGGGAGGAAACCTGAGCACCCGCAGGAAACACACATGCACACAGGGAGAACATGCAGAATCCACACAGAAAAGCCCAAATCGGGTTAGACCCAGAACAGTGCCAACCACCCATTCACCGTGCCACCCAACAGACACGTGTAGCAGGTGTTAGGTTCAGCAGGGACTCATTTTGACAGAGAATTAATAAAAATACATGGACAAATAACATCAGAAAAAATGTTTATGATGAAATGAACACCTAATAAATTCTAATTTAAGACTATTTAACTACTTCTAAGGCGTAATATTTGTAAGGACCAGCAGACAGCTTAGTTTGGTGCCATCTTTCAGCTTGAGGCTCGACTGTGCTTTTAGTCGGAGCAGCGACAAGCCAACGCAACAAGACCTCGAACCAACAAAAACAACTATCCAAAACAGCAGACAGTGAAGATGTCAGCAAGTGGTGACTACTGTACATTGAGAGGTTTTGTGCTGGAAAGGAGCATCTGCCACTTGTTGTAGATCCTGGCCACAAGGTCCTTCACCTGGAAGAGCAGGAACTGAGATCATATATGGAACGTGGCAGCCCATTCAAGTCAGTGTATATTCAGTTAAGTTGCCAGTAATGAAGCGTTAAATTAAGTTTGACTACGGCAGAATGTCCAGGTCTCTGAATAAAAACTGCCTATGGTCCCTGCTTCTCACAACACTGGCCTGTGACTGGTCAACATTTCATAAATGGTACATTGTATTCTATATATCAGCCAAGCTGTCTAAAGCCAACAAAAAATGCAAGTTGTCTCATTTTAACATAGAACTACATCATGGCCTTAACTAATCAACTCTGCAGATTGGGTTTGGAGAATAGGGAAACAAATCATCATTGAACATTAGATGTGTAACAATTCCAAAAGGTAACAATAAGAAACAATGGATCCTGCATTTGAACGGCCACCCATCTCATTAAAAGCACACAAAGTACGACATAAAAGATCGCCTTTCATTATCTTTGTTACAAATCAAACGATAAAGGGGTTATAATCAGAAAACACATTGTTTGATCATTTCTTTACTGTGAGGATTAATGGCCAGAATACTCAGATCGATTGCCAATACAAAATGTTGGCGCTTCACATTAGGCTGGGCAATATAAAAAAAAAAAATATATATATCACAACAAATTTTGACACCTCAATATCAATATAATTTGACAATGTCTTGGAACTCTGGGATCACTATTGGTGTTTTCATGAGACATTTAAACACAATAATTATTTAAGAAAGCGTTAGTAATGTGAATAAAATAGCATTTCTTTCCCAAAGACAACATTTGACAGCATCAGTAGATGATATCACATCACAATATGGATATTAATCCACCCAGCCCTGCTTCACAGACCTTGCTTCTGTAGAGACACTTCTCACTCTCCCTGATGTCACACTTGATGTGCCTTTCCAGCTCAGACGACAGTAACATCAAGTGCTTCTAAAGGGCGAGGAAACACAGCAAGGATATAATAATATCAGGTATGAGAATTTAACTATGTTCTAAGACAAGATTGGAATGTGTGAAATGAGGGGGAAAAAAAGAATTGAATAAATCTTCGGATGTACATGACGTCCAACTTAACTGAGGCTCAACATGCACAACAATTAAGTTAAATTATTCTATAAATGATACTGTACATATTTTACACAGCATCAGGTAATAATAGTGAGCCATGTGCGATGTGTATATTCAGCACTTTCATCCACTGCATTCAGTAGTCACAATGATGATCTGAAAACAAAAAGATGAAGGCAACGCTAATGAAGGGAAAGAGTTTGGAAACACTACCTTCTGCTCAGGCGGGGAGAAATGGTAATTTGATGCTTCGTTCACTAGTGTCAGGAGGCTGTAGCAGAGGTAGTAAGTCTAAAATTCACAACAAAAGGGCAACAAATCAATCAGCACATCTATTAAAAAATGTTTTGAATACACTGAATATACACAGGCAACCTAAAAATCGAATGAGTAAGGGATTATTTGTGATACCTGTCATTCTCCAAGACAATGGACGGAAATCTAAAAATCGCTTCTACTTCGGACAGGCTGTGACGATACACTGGCCTCACAGTTCGCTACAATACACGGTACAGAGTTCACAGAGACTACATCCTTTACAGAACTGGAATGGAAACAATTTATGAGTGTCGTGTTTCCTTTTTTATTGTACTAGCAATGAATTGAAGTATAACAATTTCACGTTGAACTTTTTCCATACACGTTTTTCTTTCCTATATAGTTTCAAGGGAAAGTAATGCAAATAATACTACTAATCGGACTCACTAAGGTGTTCATGACGGGGAGACGTGTTCTCACCTGTTGGTCTAGAGTGTTAGAGTCCTCTACTTGTTCTTTCCTTTTCCTGTTGGAGGAATTCTGCATAGCTCGGAGGAGGCTGGAGGGTTGCATACGAGGCAGGTAAGGCAGTAGATCAGAGAACTGCACCGAGCAGAAGCACCAGAGAGAAAGGGAAACAGGAAGGTCGAGGATTACTGAACTGTTTATCACACACGGGCAGATATTTTACAGAAAGAGAGAATAGACCGTCAAAGCAATTTCAGCATGAGATGTGAGGTGTTGGTACACCTCCAAAACCTCACCTGAAACTCTTTGCAAGAAGGCCTGTAGGTGCAACTCCCATCTAATAACTTAGAGATCATGCATAGACTTAGGTGTCTGCGCAGCTGCCTATAGAAACAAGTTATAAAAAATAACCATGTGGTCAAGTCATATTGAAGAGAGATGGACAGAAGGCCAAGTCAGAGGTGGAGAGATGGAAACTCGATTGAAGAGAAGCTTACTTTCCCCGCTGGTGGTCGGGGAGCAGCTGGAGCAGCCAGCACATGTTGTGGTGATCTTCTGTCAGATCACAGAGCGCCAGACACATTCTAGGCAGCTGACGGATAAATAGAACACATAAAAAAGAAAATTATGATTTAAAAACAACCAACACCATTCACAAAACATGTAACAGGACATGTAGTGTAATCCACCCAACGCAGACAATATTACGGATTGCTGCTTTAAGAACAAAGCAGCACAATAAAACATAAATGTTGGATTTACAACTGACTAAAACTACAAAGGCGACATTCTGTCAGAGCAGATATCCCGCTTGGAAGAACCAGAGACGCAGCTTAACTGACCACGCCTTCCCAATCCCTGATGTTGTCGACGATGTGGCACTGTGCAGAGAACAGATCCAGGTTGGGATGCAGGGCCAGCTGTGCCTCCAGACCCATCCGGCTCAGGATGGCGAGGAGCAGCAACAGGTCAGGGTCACTGTAGGCCCGAGGACTTATCCCCAAGCAGAAAGTCAGGTACTACACACAAAGAGAAGAAGTACTCAGTGAAGGATCAGCTTTCCAACAGACCCCCCTGTATGCATTCGGATACACCGTTGCTGTGTCTGGAATGGCGTGCTAGCGTTTTATTTAGTACGCCAAAATTAGTGTTTAGTATGTCCCAAACCATATCACAAGGGCTCTACCATATTCACTGTAAATTTTCCTTAATGTCACAGACCTAGACTTGCAAAAAAAACATTTCACGGATTTTATAAGAAAGATATGACATTTCACAGCGATGATTAAACTTTTTAAGCACACAAGTCAGCATAAACTGTTCTCATTACATGCAGTTACGTTACATCTGGTACGTGTTGTATGTTTACATCCATTGTTAAAAGACTCACTTTGTATGAGACAAGTTTTCCAAGCACAACAGGCACATGTGACTTTGGTAGGGCCGTACATTTGACATATTACATCCGGTGAGATGTCGTAGTATACAAGCACAGCACACAATGCATTGCATCGCGTCACAAGGACAACTGTAGATGACGGGTCCAGATGGAAAACAACAAACAATGGCAGAGGGCAGGTTGTATGTAGCGTTGTATGTTAATATGCATGTCAGTATTTATGTATATGTTCAACCCCAAGCTGGTAACTTATCTGAATCTGTCTCACCTTAAGAATATTACTGTAGTTGTGTTCTGGGAAGGTGCTTGGTTTTTGTTTGCCAGAGTCACTGTCACTGCTAAAGATGTCATCCCTTTTAAAAAAAGAGACACACAAAAACACAGATATACACTGGGGAAACTTCAACAACAAACAAAATATAACAAGGAAAGTCGTGGACAGGAAATGGTACTTACAGCAAATCCCCCTCTGTGAATGGAGGTTGCAGGTTCCCCAAAGGGAATAGGCTGACGAAAGAAACCCCCATATTCAACAGGACGCGAGACACATCCGTTACACTGGGGACCCACACTTCAAACTTCTGGCACCCATTTTTGACTGAATAAATACATGAACACACACACACACACACACACACACACACACACACACACACACACACACACACACACACACACACACACACACACACACACACACACACACACACACACACACCTCAATATCGAATTTCACCATATGTTGGGGATGAATATTGGTGCTTTTAATAAGAAATTTACACACATGAATATTTTAAGAAACAACCATTAATAATGTGGCTTTTATCACCAAGCAGGTAGAACTACGGTGGCCCTGAGAGCTCAATGCACTGTCGCTAAAGAAAACACATGCAAATAGACAAAACACAAATGCAAAAGCCACAACATAACTGCGAGTTATGAAAACAAATGCAAATAGACAAAATACAAGCAAATTAATAAAACATCTTCACCAATTTAAGAACATATGCGCAGCATTTAAAAAATGCGCTGCAAATCCAGACTTGTCCAACGAGCTGCATACCAAAATGCTTTGCAAATTCGAACAACACAACGGCATTAACAGAAAACACAAATGCAAAAGGTACAACATAACGGAAGTGATGCACCGATTTTTCTGCAATAAAATATATAAAAAACGAAATTAAGAACCTGGACTATCCATCTATTGCGCCACAATAGACCACCATGTCCAAATCTTCCATCTTCTCCCTCCATGCAATTAATAAACAGAAAAACAAAAACCTTTCTATGAATCCCGTTTTTATTTAAGCCATTTAAATTTGATTTTCCAGAGAAAACGGCATCTACCTGATAGTGTTGTGCGGTTCACGATCGATTCAAATCTTTTGGGTGAATGAACTGAACTGAATCACTTCCTGAAACGATCCGTTCATCAGTCAGTTCAGTTGAGCATTGGTCAGTTGTGAGCGAACCGCACAACACTATGACAGAGCCGGTAGATGGCATTTGCTCTGGAATACTACACTTAAATGGCTTAAATAAAAACCGTGGATTGATATAAGTTGTTTTTTACTATTTATCAACTGAATGGAGAAAGAAAGATGGAAAATTTGGACAAAGGGGTCTTGCGTGGTGCGATTGGTCTGTGATAGTTGCGGGTCCAGGTTGTTACTTGTATAAATTCTGAGACACTAAGTTATTTAGTTGAATATATTTTATTGCAGATAAATCTGTGCGCCCGTTGTGCTCTCGGAGCAACCTACGAAGTTCAGAAAAGTGCATTCAACATTTAACTACATGAAGACAACCAAAACACCAGATGATATTGTCATAATAATACATCACAATAAAAACGGACCTATCTGATAAGCAGCTGTGCAGGCGATGTCCAACAGGGCGTGCAGTATCTGCTGAGAGACCAGTCTCTCAGTGTGGACCGACATCATCTGAAAAGATGGAGGCTTTAGACACGTGGAAATGCACAGTACATGGTACATGGAGAGGTTCCAGGAGAATATTGGGTCCAACCTTGAATAGGAAACCTGTGACCTGAGGAGGGCAAGGCAAGGAGTCGTAAGCTTCCTGAAACAAGCCAATGACGACATGCAATCTCAGTTGCGCTGGGCTGGACCTAAGTGCGGGGACAGACAAAGTAAAGAACAGAACAGTTCATCATTGTACCCATGCTTTATGTGAAATTGAAGGTGGGTATGTTATTGTCATACATTATAATAAGCTAAAAAAAACAAAACCTGCATATTAACATAAAACAGGGTTCATTCTGGCATGACAAGATTAAATTCAAGGACTTCCAAGTACTTTATTAAGTACTATTCTTTCACTTTCAAGGACTAAAAATATAAAATAATCTTCAGTCTTATTGTCTATTATTTATATTAGTATATATTATATACAGTATATATCTATAATTAATCTCATTATCCTTTACTATTATAAGTGTCTATTTTCAACCATGCTGGATAAAATTTACATTCCCCTTTGTCGTAAAAGTGATTCTGGAAATTTTGTAATACGTTATGATTTCAATAACAAAACGAGGGGGAATAACACGGTTTTTCCAACATCAGGTTTTTTTTCCAATGACTTTTCAAGCATTTCAGTACAAAAGGGGCTATTCTGAGGGTATTCCAGTACTTACATTTATGAGGACTAAATTCAAGCACCTCAAGGACCTGCTAAGAGCCCTCATAAGAAAACTGTGATTAAGAATATAATTGTTTATTTGGCACTATCATCGTGCAAGATTATAGTAGTGTAATAGCACATGTGGAACCAATAGAACCTGAAATGCCATCGCTTATGGGAAATATGAGGGATGCACAGACGCTGATGGCGGCATTGGGTACTGTGCTCATGTACTTGTCCTAAAACCAACATAAACTTCAAAACGTGGCATAGTTACAGAGAGCTCACCAGATGAGGGTTTTCTGTGCGGCCCCCTGCGGCTCCACTCTGCACTGTCTGAGCTGCAGTGTGTCCTGGCTGAAAAAACGTCCAAAACCATCCAAGTCGAACACAACTTCCCCTGGGTGAACGTCCCTGATGGCGCCTGAGGACACTGAAAAACGCTGCACAAACTCCCTGGGGTGGGGGGGGGTTTAACAAACAGGGTGATTTGTAAACAAAGCGTCAGTCTCATGGCATAAAGTGTTCAAAATATAAAGGTAAGTACTATATATTTGGTACAAGGTGAGGCAAGTTTTAGGTAGAAGCAAGGCAGGTTATGACCTAAAGGTTTCTATGAACTGTTATTAGAACAGTTACCTTTAGATCAGACTTCAATGTTAATTTGGACCTGGAATAAATTCTTTAATAATACCAGTACTTTTTCTCGTTTTTTTTTTTTTTTGTTTTTGTTTTTTTTTTATACGCTTTTCTCAAACGCAGAACTTAAGGTAAGTGCAAGGATTTGGGATTTTGGTTTCTGCTTTTATAACACCTATAACAAATAACACAGTATTAACCCCCCCCCCCCCGAGGGAAATTCAGGAACTTATTTATGCATAACAACGAGACTAAATCTAAAGAAAAATAATTATGTGGATAAATAAACTTTGAAAATATTTAATGACTATTAAGGTGTGATATTTGTAAAACTGAATTTGAGACAATTATGACCTTTTTACAAAATAAAATTCAAGCAATGGAAAATGACTCCTTACTGCTGTTCGGATAAGACAACCTCGCCCTGGTTCTCCTCGGCCTCCTCATATTCAGCGATTCTCAGCAGGTCCTCTTCGCAGGCGGAGAGTATCTTGGTCTCCTCCTCTTTGCATCTGAGGAAAATTCAGAGGTGAATGCCTCGCAGTCTGCTGCTCATCAAAATACACTTGCTTCTAGTGAATCGCTTAAAGTGACACACCTCTTGTTACTGTGGATTTCCTTCAGCATCTGATCGAGGTTGTTTTTGTAATTAACAGCCTTGGTTCTGGACTGCAGTGTCTGTCAGAAAAAGCAGCGACATGGGACTGAGAAAGGGTGCAGGTTTCAAAAAATTCACGCCATTCTCAGCTAAATTTATGATCAATTTTGACCTTCTGCAGGTGTGAAAGTTAAGCTAATTATGGTTACTTTTCAGCCTTTTTTGCATTCTCACTTTACATATTTTTTTCCCAGGGGCAACAACATCTTGATTTCCAAATCCTTTTTTTCTTGAATTACTAGCAGAAGCTCTATTACTAGCCTTAAAAGTATAAATTGGGGATTTTCTAATGCTATGTAAAGTCTTTTTTATTTTTCATGAAAATGCACTTAATACTCTTTTTAATGACCAGCAGATACACTGTGAAAGATCAAATCTTGGAAGCAAGTAGGGTTGGGCAGATTAACGATTAAATCCTCTGTGACAATGACAGATGATTTATTTATTTATTTATTTATCTATTTATTTATTATTTTATATGGCAGGAAACATCCGAGAATTTAAACGATGTAAGTACAGTTTTATCATATTCTGAAACTGGAGGGAGAGAGGGGAAAAAGGGCCCGGGGGCTCCGGTCAGAGCTGTCAAGTAACCTTTGGAATTTTGTACGATCGCCCAAGCCCAGAAGCGAGAACAATAAGAAAGAACAACAGATTTCTAGACTTTGTTTAACAGTATCACTAATTAAGGCAAAATGCTGAACCAAAATTGATATAAAAATTAATTTAGCTTGTTTTCCCTTTTCTTTATATTTATTACTACTACTACTACTACTACTATTTGATTTCCTTTAAAGCACATTTATGCATGCTGTTTATGAAAGCACTATACAAATAAATGTAATTAATTATTAATATTATATTACTGTTATTATTATCATTACAACTGTGTGTTGCAGCTTACTGGTTTGGAGTGGCGGCGGGGCAGAATAGGCGTGGTGGGCTCTGGGAGGGCGCCCTTTTCCGGTGTGTCTGGGGGTTTGGCCACGCGCTGCATCATCTCCTGCAGAGAGAGCAGTGGCTCGTCCTCGCTGCTCTGGGAGCTCTGATCCAGATCAACCCCCAAGCTGAGGCCCAGGCCGAGCTGCAGGTCCAGGGGGTTGTTAACATCCATCTTCTCCTCACACTGCCACTCTTGCCGATGAGCCCCGGATGTAGAGGGTGAACACGACGCCGCGGAATCGTCCGCCCTGAAGGTGTCATCGCTGGATTGTCTCAGCTTCTGAGGGGCGACGTGAGATCCGAGTGCCTTGTCAGCTCTTGCCCCCTCATTGCTGAGCTGTCTGACCGGGTCACTTATGAGTCGGAAGTCGTGGGACACTGCACCTTGTTGACCAGGTAGTGTTGAGGGGAGAGTCATTTTAGTACCAAGTGCCTTGGACGGGGGAGAACCAGTGGAGCTCTGACTTTGCCGACAGGGTGATTTCACGGGCGTGGTAGCAGAGGTGGGCGTAGCTGCCTTAGAGTTGACCACGTAGGTGATGGGGTCTGGAGTGAATAGTTCATCTAGGTCATTTGGTATGACTGAAGTTTTCCGTATTTTAGTGGTTTTGTGCTTTTCAGCATTGTGGGATAGAAGAAGATAGAGGGATTGGCCAGGAGGGCAGTTTGGCATTTGAGCTTTGCTATAACTTGTGTCTTGGGGACACCGTTTGACCCTGCTGTCGCTGCCTTCAGAGTCACTGCGCCTCTTCAGAAATGAGCAGTTCACGCCCCCTAGTGGGGACATAGTGAAAGATATTGGTACGTACGACGTACAGAAATGTTACTCCATTTTGTTTATTTATTAAAAGCACCTCAAAGGTTGACTTTCAGAATTCCCCCCAAGAGATAAATTAAGTGTTATCTTAACAATAGATTATATATTTTTTAATATGTCATATATATAGAGTACTTAGAAAATAATTGAGATTTCACAAGTTTTCTAACCTTGACTTGACTTCTGACTTGAAAGCGTTTCTTTATGTCCTCGGGAAGTATGGATCTGCCAAAAGAAAATAAACACTTTTTGTCCTTTCACAGCATGGGAAAAGCTGGCACTAAATTAAGGAAACAGACATAAAAACAAATCCTCCAAAGTGTTTGTTTTTGAATTAATGTGAAATGTCTTTCAACTGCAGAAAGAGCTATCTTACAATCAACCAACTGTACTTATTTTCATTATGACACATAACACAGCACCATGCTGTCACAGTAGAACAAGACTCCAGGTCCACAAGCCCCATACATTTTACTCACCTGAACACTATTAGGTCAACATCTACTGTTAAAATAGAGACAGCAGGTTATTAGCATAAATACATTTAAGATCTTTACCTGATTATCTGCCACTGTGCTGGGAATGTTTTGTGGAAATGGATCTCGATTCCTGTCGGGGGACTGGATATTCTTTGCGGGCTTGCCGTGCAAATGAATGTTTCCAGGACTCCAGGATTTTGTGTTGGCCAGAAATGGTGGTTGAGCCTTCTCTGCCATCTTAGGTGTGAGGGATGGGACACAAGACTGGGGCTGGACGGTATGTACGGAGTGTCCAACATCACTTGACCCAACCTGACAGGGTGAATGTTCACAACCGCTACAGATCAGTCTGGCTCCCATCACTTGACATATTATCAACTAACACAAGTTATATTGTTCCATTTTAGCTCATTGAGTCTCTCACTGACACTCCAACGATGAAAATGTCTCATGCCATCCTCTTAAAAACCTTAATTTTAAACACATTTGCCTATTTATTATCTTATATGTAATAAGAGGCCAATTTGAAACTAATGGTGGTTGAAATGTACCCCAACAGAAAAAAACTTTTAATTAATCACAATTATAAGCAAAGAATCCAATGTCATATTTGGCTTCTGATTTGGCATTATTCCATGCTTCCTCCCAGTGGTTAAGATACCCTGGATGTGGGGAGTTGCGCACTCTGTATTTCAGAAATAGTAAAATCTCTTTAACCCCACTTGGAAATGTTTGTTATGTTAAAGTGAATCTAAGTTAAGGAAGTCAAAGCGAGAGCCTCTCAGCTGGGGATCCTACCTTGGCCGGGTTGCACGCAACAAGCCCTAAGGAATGGATTGAACCTGGGGCAGGAGGAGGATGGAGCTGAGGATGTGGTCTACTGCTGTGGCAGTGCTCAGGACTACGCAGGGGTATCGTTCTCCTGGGGGGCGGTTGTGCGAGGCGGTTTGGGACCTGAGAGGGCTTCATTGGCGTCTCCAGCTGGGATGTGCGGCGACGCTGACGAAGGGAATGCAGAGAACTCTCCTTTACTAAAATAACAAAACAAAAACATGGATGGAATGAAACTGGCTCTTATTTATGTTATTACCTTTTATGATTGAAATAAAAAGCATGTTAGTAGGCAACAGAATGAAATCATCAAGTCAATTGAACTGCACGTATACAAGACATCACTGTCTTAGAATGTTTTGCATACTACAAGAATGACAACATCTCTGGCATGTTGACACCCACCCATAAATGATGGACCACAAATATAGAAGTCAAATAGGAATTTCCAGGTGGTTTGTTGGGCTTGGCGTAAAATCAGAATGACTTGATGAATTACTAGCTTAAGGTAACTCCAAGGCAGCATAGAGTGACAAGAATCAAACCATCAAGACCAAACCAAGATTGTATTCAAATTAATTAAGGTTGGAACAAATGTGCATAAGATACTGTAATCAACAAAGTTTTATGGATTATTAGGTAAATCCTAGGAGATTGGGGAACATCTGAGTAAGGAGCCAGTGATCCTCTTTCTGGTATGTAGACTTTCAGGGTAGTACATGCTTACCTGTAGGCAGCGACCTTTTGATTCAAAGAATCAAATTACTACGAAGAAAAATGACTATGATTCCAAAAAGTGGAACTTGGCTTTAAACTGTAGCGGGCAAACCTAAAGCCATCACTGACATAACTTACAATCTTTGTAACCGTTGCGGCCATGTCCAGTATGGGGTCTGGTCAAAAACAAATTTAACATTTTTAACTATAACTGAAATAGCCTAAAAAGCCAGCGAATACACCTGCACTCGCCAGGAGACCTGACCCCTGTTTATCCTATAGATGAGCATAATTAAAAAGGTGTGCCATGACATGGAAGCCTCCTAGTTGTGCATGTGTATTTACACAGTTATTTCAAAGTACGTGAAAGGAAAGGAGTAATAAAGGGACTCCTTGGGTCATGTAAGCCGTTATGGTAATGTTGAACAAAACTCAAACAATTTCAGTATCACCTACCTTTGCCATTTGGAGAGAAGTATTCGCAAATGGTTCTGCAGGGGGTAAGAAATGGAAGAAAAAAATCACAATACTTTTGGAATTAATGAATGTATCAATGTATCAGGGAATAAAGTACATCTGTCAGCACAGTGTGTGTGTGTGTGTGTGTGTGTGTGTTGTCATATATTTCCAAGCCTATTACTAAGCCTTTCAGTCCCTCAATATAAACTAGCAGAAAAACAAACAACAAACAACAAACTGCGATGGTTTATGTAAACCAGGCCTTGTATAATATTTTGCTGGTGGGGCAGATATTCAACCTGTTACCAGATAGCCTGGGGCCAGAGGGAAGCAGTTAACCAAGAAGTCAATTGTATTTGTTGAAGCAGCATTGTTAAACTTTAAAGAAAACGCAATCTTCATTCTAAAAACAATAATACAAAAGATACAAAATCAGCAGTTAAATAAACAATGCACTTTTTTTTTTAAATTATTCTCTGGGGTTTAATATTCTTGTATAAATACAGCCTCTGCATCGTGATGTCCTGAGTTATTACAGTATATGCAGTTCATTGATAAACTCGACGTGTACGCAAATGACAGCAGTTAAATAAACAATGCACTTTTTTTTTTTAATTATTCTCTGGGGTTTAATATTCTTGTATAAATACAGCCTCTGCATCGTGATGTCCTGAGTTATTACAGTATATGCAGTTCATTGATAAACTCGACGTGTACGCAAATGACCAGTCTAGGTCAATACGAGGGCCACATTCGGCCCGCGGGCCGCCTGTTTAATGCGCTAGACGTAACAATCGCAATGACAAAAAAGTTCAATCTAATGGTGACCGATATGAGTGGATAGGCACAGCCAAGCGGCTATCAAACAGAGAAATGTAAAGAGCTTTTATAAAAGCCAAGCACTAGATATTCAAACCGGTTGAACGCCATGTTTCTCTGGAGGTAAGCCAACAGCAGCACGTTTTACTGCAATCCAGACTCTACTTGTAACAACACTAGCTAGCTGGACGCGGCTGCTAGCTGCTAGTTAGCAAACCCCCGTGCCTCCGGTTGCCATGCCCGACGCCTGATGCGTGCCTTCTTTATTTAGTTTTTTTTTTACCGTGTTTTCCTGCGATTTTCTGACATGTTTTCTTATGTTGTAGACCAAGTTGAGGGCACCGGTTCCCCATGGACGGCCCGACTCCGGCGGGATGTCAACATCCCGTGCGGGTCAAGCTTCCCCAGCGCCGCTCGACCGCTGAATAGTGATCGTTCGAGAGAACGGATCGTTCGCCGCGAACGAACATTAGAAATCGGTCGGGGGGGACTCGACCCGGCGGAACGGTCGTCCTGGTGACTGGGGGTAGCTGCGGCCGTCGCCGGGTCTGGATGTTGATTCGGGACAAGCCTGCCCATCAAAACTCTTTCCGTTTCGACTCAGCGAGTGAGAGAACCTCTGACTCAAAGTGAAAATAATTACTGAGGAGTAATTCATGAAGGGAAGAGGGCGTTTTCATATAACGGAGGTGGAATGAGACTGAATTCACATTTGCGTTCGACCACAATAAACACTTCAGATAAGACGTTTTGTGATCCAGGTTCAAGTTCAAGATATTTGTCACGTCCATATTCACACACTCAGGAGTTCGAGAAAATCTGGCCGAAATATTTCAGCGACCCCCACTTTACATTCTTCCGCCTAAATGCGTTGTTTTAACAGAATCCGTCGCTCGCCCGCGCGTTAGTCCAACCGCTTCAAACGAAGCGTCGGGATAATCGAACGACTCCTTTTCCACGGAGGGACTCGTCCAGAACCAAATCCTTGAAAAAAGACACGAACCTTTCACCACTCGCTGCTGCTCCACCGCTGGATTCAAACGAAATGCATCATGGGACTTGTAGTTCGAGGCTTTAGGTTCAGCCGCGACGCGCCCATTAAAACCCAGGGGGGCACGCCACCCCGCAGATTTGGCCAGATTTCACAGTTAACTTTCTCACATTCCATCTACAGAACAATCGCTCGATTTGTTTTATTGTATCTACCCGCCAATAAATATATTGATATGACTGTATATTCACCCAAAATAATTCTCTAAACAGAATGTCAGTCATCAATTCCCCCCTCTTCCCCATTTGGTTCGTTCTCTTGTGCTATCTAACATTTTCAGTGACACTTCAGAGATGTCTCAATCAGCCGCAGTGAATGGAAATGTTGCACATCCCTGCTAAAAAGAAAAGTTAGCTTTGAACTACGCTGCGTGCAGAAAATCAAATCCAATGTCAATAATAAATTATTTGCAGATTGTAAACGACAGTATTTCACAGAACAGTATTTAATAAGAGCAATAAACAGTGTATTTCAACCATCTGCAACAGTGAGTGAATCAGACTGGGGCTTCTTAGATGAGAAAGCCTGGCAATGAGTTTAGTTCAGAATAAAACCAAAAAGAAGCAAAGGCAAAATACAAAATTACATGTTTTCTGTTGATAAGAAGCTTAAAGTAGGCCGCTATTGTATTATTAAAGTATATTCTTTTATCTCGGCTCATTACCCTGCCATGGCTCCTGACAGCCTGTGGCTTCCACAACCAAAACAACCTCATTCAAAATATTCAAGGTCTATGGTTATCTGTGGAGATCACGCTCAAATAAACACCAACAACATTAACAATTGTTCAATTTCCTTGCAACACTAATATGCATTGTATTGAATTACCAAGACACGGGGTTCAGTCCCAGTGGAAAACAGTTAATTTTCAATTTACATTTAAACAATACAGATAGAAAAAAAAAACGTATTGGATTTGTGACCGACTTCAACCTTTTAGTTCACACTCAGCTCATTCCTTGGATGTTTCATTGCATAACATTTTGGGTATCACCGTAGGAACACCTACATAATAAATATTATGTGAACCGTAAATGACTGTGCATGCATGTAGTTGAATAGAAATTGGTGATCTCGTTTGTACTGGAAGGTGTTAACATCACTAAGATAGACAGACCACACACAAAAGAACACAACAAGCACACACCACAAGTTTCACGTATGGTAAGAGGAAGTTAGGTCTCAAGATCTCAAGATATTTCAAAGTGGCGAAACTTCATCAGTGGAATGACTAGTAAAGGATAATTCCACACGACCAGCACATCCCATATGCCAAGATGAGCGCAAGACCTCTATGTCTTCGGTACAACGTTACGTTATAGCATTGCGGTGACTGAAATAATATTAAAATAGATTTGAATTTGTATGTGAAGTACGTGATGAATCTTTTAGAACCATATCTGAAAATACTTTTGTAGTTTATGCAATGAGAAAAACTGCCCCAGTCAGCAGATTGTCGGCTGACTTTATCAGCCGCCTTCAAAGTTAACAAGAGCACAGAGAAACATTATTACTGTAGAGATCTACTCGCTTGACAGCTGTAGTTGTCTGGTACTGGTCTATCTCCATATCTCACATCTCTAATAATCTCTGAACTGTGAAAATAGAATCTAACATTATATCTCCTTGCCCAGTGTTAGAATCAGCAAAGCCCATGATCCTTGTGCACACACTGGGACTCTGTAAGTTTTTGTTTTACTTCTTGGCCTTCCCCTGGGCAGCCACGGCCTCCATGGCTTTCCTCACGGTCTCCTCGTCTCCCAGGAACTGCATGGGCTTCACAGGCTTCAGGTTCTTATCCAGCTCGTAGAGGATGGGGATGCCTGTGGGCAGATTCAGCTCCATGATGGCTTCTTCCGACATTCCTGCAGGGGGCAGCGGATGCGGTTGGCAATCAGAGACAATAAACTTGATGTTTGTTCCATCATTTGTTGGCATTGGACCAAGATTACTGTTCAGTATTTAGCAGTATTAGCAGAATATGATATAAACAGGTTAAACACCAGTGGCATTTAGAGCATGACTTATCCCACATTTCCCCACAGTGCCATTATCACCATAATGACTTTGACCTCTGACAACGAGTGTATCCAAGCTACTGACATCTAGCAGTTTCACTATCGTCATAGTTTAGCAGTAAATGAAGCTGACCCCTCTCCTTTAATAATGTTTGAAAAAAAATTCAACTCTACCTAATATGCTGCATGGAAGTGTTGTTGAGGATACAAAATTAGAAACAGGCCTGTGTGTTCGTGTGATGGATACTGTTTTACCATATTCTTTTTTTTTTCCAACATTTGTGGATAAAGACGTGTCTGAAAAACACGTCATGTCTCCTTTGTTTTCAAGATGCAACTTTTTAACTTCTGTATCAAGCCTTGTAACCACAATTTTCCTTTGTTTTTGTATGGACTGGCTGCTCTCTGGAATTTTTTGTAATGATACAATTAAAGTGAAAAAAAGGGGATACGAGTTTCTAGTTTATTTCATGAAGAATTATATCTATTAACATTCCTGTAACTAGAGTTATTTGGAGCCATTCATTGACAATGTATTCTGTGTGGCCCATGAACCTCCAGTGATTTTCCTATTTGGCTTACTTGCTATTGAAGTTGAATAGCCCTGATTTAGACTAAAGTGAGGTTAAAAGAAGCTTTGGTCCTCCAACTGAATTTGCGCCTTCCAATCAACATCATCTGTCATCCTTCCATTATCAGGTTATACAGCGCCACTTACCTTCCAGGTGCTTGACAATTCCCCTCAGACTGTTTCCATGGGCAGCAATGAGGACCCTCTTTCCCTGTTTGATCTGTGGCGCAACTACCTCATTCCAAAATGGCAATGCCCGAGCGATTGTGTCCTTCAGACTCTCACAGGAGGGAAGCTGGTCGTCAGTCAGGTCCGCATAGCGACGATCCTACAAGGAAAACAGCCTCAGTATGCAACATAAAGGCAAACCTAAAATCGGAGATGGCGCAGAAGTATTGTGCAATAAAAGTAAAGATAAAAGATGATTAAAAAAAGGTAATAAGGTGTTGAAATGCCAGAATGTCCCTAGTTGGTTGAGAGGGAATTAAACCTTGTACACATTTCAGTGCCACCCCGAGTGTAACTAATATGGTTCTAGCTGCTTTTTTGTAAGGTTTTATACATTAGTTGTTCAATTTAGGCCTAAACAAGTAATTTACATTCAATGGACATTCAGTCTAGAGTTATTATAGTATGTCTCGGCTCTTAAATGGGTTTCTCAATACACGGGGGGACCTTTGATCAGCCCATATGTCTATTGACTGAACTTTGTTCTGAAGCCCAAATGCCTGGCTCCTGCCAGTCATAGATTAACTCATCATAGAGCATAACAGCAGGGGAAAAGTATATTATACAGCAAAGCAAGCGATCCCCATCTGCTGTGTGCCTTATCACCAGCAGCTTTCATCCACACCATGTGTTAAAACTGTGTGGTACAAAATAGTCACGTAGACTAACAGCAAGCATTTGTGTGACGGCAGACTTGGGTAATACCCATTTGGAGAGCTCAATTCTTAGTTCTTTGTTGCCCTGGAACACAAGAAATTCTTCTCAAAAATTTCTACAACATACAGTAATTGTGATGTCAATGACAGAGCTGTCGGTGTAAAAGTGTTGCTTCGACCAAACTGAACTGAAACACAGTTTGTCAGGTCAGTGAGCTCACCTTGCTGATGACGGTATAGAAGTCATGGTCTGGGTCCATGGTGGGAGGCGGGACATCGAAAGAGCGCCTCCAAATCTTCACTTGGGCCTCTCCGTGCTTGGCAGCCGTCTCTGACTTGTTGAGCCCTGTGAGACCGCCATAATGGCGCTCATTTAGCCGCCAAGTCCGATGGACTGGCACCCACATCTGGTCAATGCCGTCCAAAACCAGCCATAGTGTCCGGATCGCCCTTTTCAGTACGGAGGTGTAGCATATGTCAAACTCATAGCCGGCATCTGAAGGCACATAAAAACAAGGGAGCAATTTTAATTATATAGGCTTTCATTAAGGCCAAAGTATGGGGTAGATAAAAGCAGAAAATTATAATAATAAAATAAAAAGTATAATAATTTCAGAACTGGAGGATGATGGGACGTGTTTAAAATAAAATCGTGGAAAGACCCTGAACTAAACTATTGCAAGGAAAATATTTTGAGAATGACTTGAAAATTAAATTAATTCAATGGCAGTGACTCGAGGAAAAATTATGTGGGGGGGGGGCGGGGGGGGGGGGGGCAAGGCCCTAAAGGATTGTGAACATTTTGAGAATTTACGGAGTCGCTTGAAGTACTTTCAGACTCATAATTCAAGACCAATTCATGAGAAATAAAAGACTGAAAGACATTTACTGAAGAATGATTATGCAGTATAATCAATAGAGCATACTTTATGCTCTGTTGATGACCTAAAACTGAAATTGCATATATATATATGCATAATCTCCAAATGCACTGCAATGTAATTTCACTATATATATGCATGCTCATATGTATATATGTATGTGACAAATAAACATCTTGAAGATGAGATATATATATATATATATGTATGTATGTATGTATGTATGTATGTATGTGTGTATATATATATTTGGTTGTTTGATGTTGATGTAAAGTGATGCGATTTTTTGCTAATAATGATGTCTCACCACGCTTACCCCCATTTATTTTCACTTTCCATGTAACCATAAATGGGCATGTTATTTAGTCTCATAGTATCTTTGTTGAAATGTCAAACTTGTGTCACAAAGCAGTGTTCAGCTTTTACACCTTTTGTGACATCTGGCAGTGGCAGTCACCACAGAGACTAACCAGCCAGCCCCCAGAGATCACTCTTTTTCTTGCTTATCCCCTTTCCCTTTCCCTCCCTCTCTCACTCCCCATCTCTCCAGCACTCTCTCTCTCTCTCTCTCTTCCAGAAAAGACCCCTTTCTTCCTTTCTCTCTCCTTTCTCTCTTCTTTCGCTCTTTTCCGGAACAGACCCCTGGTGCATGCTCTTAAAACGTTGCACCAGCCCTTAACATATATTGATCTTCCAATCGGTTTTAGTCTCCTCAGTCCAGCCCACATTATAATTATCCATCAATATCTAAAGCACTTTGAGTTGAATGTTGTGTATGAAAGGTGCTATACAAATAATAATTATCAGTATAATTGTACAGTACAGTTTTTTTCAAAACTTCGATGTAAAGGGGCGACGTAGAAGTTATTTGGTACACAAGTGGTCTCTGCTGACGTTATTTGACAGCAGATGACGTCAGCAGAGAAGAGCAACACGCTGGTATCCGCACGTTCGCACATCCTGCAGAAAAGTACGACGCGCTGTAATCTCGACGCTGATTGGCTAACTGTCAGTGAGCCGTGCCGATGCCACGCGTGGTGGCGACTCAATTACAAAACATTAAAATGTAACAATTATTTAATTCCGCCCTGTTTCAATCATAAATATATCGTAAAATGTTGTTTTCCCCCCCCAGTGCCAAACAGGTTTAAACGTAATTTAATTTGGAGCGGAACGCTGCTTACCCTTCAGGGCCTGTCCCCCTCTCTTTGCTTCCCGTTCACCGGTTTCGCTCAGATCTGCATCAAACCATCCGCAGAAGCGGTTCTCCTGGTTCCAGTTGCTCTCCCCGTGACGGATCAAAACCAGTTTGTAGGCCGCCATTAATCACAGCTGGAAGACGGTTTGGGCTTGAAGGTGACGTTCACGAATGACTGCCAGCTACGGACAGATGTGTCTTCCCGACTCGGGGTTTAACGGGGAGGAATTTCGTCAGTTTGATTGGCCGGTCCGCTACTTCTTGTTTTCACATCATCCAATCATATCCGAGGGAAGGCCACGTCACTCTCTCCTCGTCCAATCAGGGAGGTGGGCGTCTGCCACTGTCACAGGTCTCTGATCTTAGGATGAATTTGTTTTACAAACATTTTAATACGTTCTTCGTGGAAGAGTTAGCGATTTGTATTAGTACGTTATTAGAAAACCTAATAAAAACGACAACAAAAAAAATGGAAATGAAACGAAACAAAACTCCGTAACCAGACTAAACTGACACCATGTTTACGTTTATTTATTTGCATTTTAAGGGAACACAACTAAAAGGGGTCATGCGACGTTTGTACAGTAGTGGTAAAAAATACACACTTCAGTTACCATTTGAGGACCAAAAATGATGTCCTCAATGCCAGCATATCTAACATATAATAACCTCACCTGCTAAATGTAGTTCATTTTCAATTTCAAAGTTATTCGGGGTCCAGCCCATGACTATGCGCAGGCACTATGCCACAATTTCTACGAGCGCCCTGTAGGAAATTGGCCAATCAGCGCTGGGATTTATGAGTGGGCGTGGTCTATATGCGGAAGCGCATGACAACAGTGTTCGTGAGACCGGTCAGAGTCTCGCACGCCTGCCTTGCTGTCTCCGCCACACGGCCTGTCCGGCTGCCGACCACCCCGCCTGGGCATGGACGAAACAAGCCCGCTGCTTTCTCCATTCTGCGATTCAACAGATTGCAATTATTGCACAGAGCCCCCCAGCTCCCGCGGGGTGTTATTCGGAGCGACCGCAACGCCGGGATCTGTCGTCCGAGTGCCCGCTGGGAACCCCCGCCGCGGCCGCGAGAGTCAGCCGCTGCTGGACCGCAGCAGAGTCAGCTCTTTACGGGACCATCAAGCGAACGAGTTCGCCGGCGACCCGGAGTTCCGCGAGCTCGTGAGCAAGGCCGAGCAAGCCATCGACGCGGAGATCTTCCCCGAGAGGATCTACCAGGGCTCCAGCGGCAGCTACTTCGTCAAAGACTCTCAAGGGGTGAGAGTCTGCGGCGGCTTTAACTGTTTGTTTTAGATAAAACGATGCGCTGACTTCAACCTCAGGTCGGAAAAGCGGTCGCTGACGACGGACACTCGTCGTTTTTAGTTTTGCTGACAGTGGAAAAAGTGCAGATCTAGGCTGTGTCTGGGGTCCTGTCTACATTTTGGTCTTTGCACCTGTGCAGCCCGTGTCTTTTCTACTACTGTCCCCAGAGTCAACTTTCAACTTTCTCCATAATGTTTAAGCAACTGTGACCATGCTGTCCTGTGAATGAGGTGGATGGATAATGGTTCTGTTACCTTATATTCAGACCTGTGTTGTGTTTCAGACCCTGTTCACATGGGAGAAATAACTTGCTTGCTCCAGCATCTTGTAGAAAATAAAACCCCACCACCAAAAAAGTTGAGAGACCATACAGACAGTCTGCATTGCTCACATATCTGTGAGATATCCCACAGACCTGTGAACATATTTGCTTCTAAATTTTGAAAACCAAGGTGTGTGTGCGCGCGCGCGTGTGTATGCATGCGCGCTTGAGTGTGAAACGAGAGCCCAGCATTAATAAACATCACATGCTTTCTCAGTCTACATGCTTAAATGTGGCCCTGTTATCTAAGAAAATTGCTTGAGCACATCATTCGATAAGAGACATTGTGCTAACTGAGGACGTTCAGGTTCCGGGTATAATCACCTTAAGGGGTATTCTGTCCCCAGCCAAATTCCTCCAACAAAATTCCAGTCAGATACATTACACACACTGTCATGGTGACAGCATGGCTATTACAGAGCACAAGCTGGAACTTTGTCTCTTGGCCACGCACAAGCCGAGTACACCTAATTTGAGCAGACACAAAGACCAGCCCCAGTCCTGGCCGATAATACATGGTTGATCATGTGATGAAATCAAAGTTAATCAAATTGACATAAATAAGTTGCAACGCTATTTCAATTTGTTAGTTGCAGTAAGCAGCATCTGCTTTGGCCCTAAATATTTTCCATTGACGCCAAAGCAAACGTCAGAGCCTGTGGGGCATCCTGGAGCATGCAGCATCCTGCAATGCAAGGCTATAACATAGGGACTGCATTAGCAGCCACGGCTATGACAAGGAACCGGTTGAGAATTCACAACTTCCTACCTAGGATGGTAACGTTGCCATTTTCATCATTTGTTCTTGAAAGTACTTTTTTGGTCAAGGAGCTTTTAATCTGGTTGTATCAATGCCGTTTTGTTTGTAGAAGATAATTGGTGTGTTCAAGCCAAAGAACGAGGAGCCTTACGGCCAGCTGAACCCAAAGTGGACCAAATGGCTCCAGAAACTGTGCTGTCCCTGTTGCTTTGGCCGTGACTGTCTGGTCCTCAACCAGGGATATCTGTCAGAGGCTGGAGCAAGCCTGGTGGATCAGATGCTTGAGCTTAACATAGTCCCCAAAACCAAGGTAAGAACACAATACAGAAGCTCAATATATGGCACACCGTTTGATCTGTGTTTAGTGTTGCTTTCCCTCCACATTTCCTTCTCGCTCCGCTATTGTCCATTCAACCTACTTGTCCTAGGTGGTGTATCTGGCCAGTGAAACATTCAACTATAATGCCATAGACAGAGTGAAGTCTCGGGGAAAGAGGCTTGCCCTAGAGAAAGTGCCCAAAGTGGGCCAATGCTTCCACAGAATAGGCCTCCCTCCAAAGGTAAAGCCACTTCTAAATGCAGCACGTGTTACACTCAGCCAAGAACGGTGAGATCCAGTGCGCCACATCTGAGAAAACTGTTTTTCTCCTTATTTCTGACATGTCAGGTAGGGTCCTTTCAGATGTTTGTTGAAGGTTATAAGAATGCTGATCACTGGCTGAGGCGGTTTGAGGCAGAACCTCTCCCTGGGAACACCCATCGACACTTGCAATTACAGTTTGAAAGACTGGTGGTCCTAGATTACATTATTAGAAATACAGGTTGGTAGTTTTCAATTAATGCACATGTATTTTATTGCAAGAAGTGTCTTGTTGTATAACAGTGGTGTGATCTGTTTGGAATTCCTTCCTACAGACAGAGGAAATGACAACTGGCTAATAAAATATGACTATCCAATGGACACAGGAGGTATTCGAGTGAGTAAACAATGTACAAAACAATATAGTACTCTAATGTCTAGTGGACACAAAATCATTAAAAAAAAACAACCCAAAACGATTAATTTATGTTTATTTACATTTACATTACATTTACATTTAGTCATTTAGCAGACGCTTTTATCCAAAGCGACTTACAAGGGAGAGTAACATTCAAGCTACATTGCGACAGAGATTAGTGTAACAACAACATGCGTGTAACAATAAATACTGCAAGGTGGTGCTAAGTAATTGTAGGTTAGGACAGGAGGTACTCACTGAAGAGCTGGGTCTTCAAGTGTTTCTTAAAGACAGAGAGGGAGGTCCCCGCTCTGGTCATCTTTGGCAGCTCGTTCCACCAACGTGGAACTACAAATGAGAATAGCCTGGGTTGCCGTGGCTGTGTGGCCGGCAGAGCCAGGCGACGCTCATTTGACGAGCGCAGCATCCGGGGGGCAACATGTGCTCTTACAAGAGCATTTAAGTAGGCGGGAGCATTCCCAACAATCACTCTGTAGGCCAGCATAAGAGACTTGAACTTGATTAAACCTGTAATCCCTTTGGGTCTTACTTTTTTGCACTAAAAGACACCTTTGCAATCAATATCCATCGGCTACTTTGCGTACAATGGTTGCTTTGGCTGTAATTATTGTTCATCCTGAACATTGTACATGGTGTTGCAATGATCTGGCAATAGTTTCACCTTAGTTTGACTGTGCTGATGTGTGCAGGACACGGACTGGGTGGTGGTGAAGGATCCCATTATTAGACTGGCGGCTATCGACAACGGCCTGGCCTTCCCCCTTAAGCACCCAGACTCCTGGAGGGCCTGTAAGTCACCGTGCATACAGTGTATACTGTCAATGCTTTTCTGTATCCGCATACGTCAATGAGCTTCTTTTTCCTCTGTAGATCCGTTCTACTGGGCATGGCTACCCCAAGCCAAGGTTCCATTCTCCCAAGAGATAAAAGATTTGGTGCTCCCTAAACTCAGTGACCCCAATTTTATCAAAGACCTGGAGGAAGACCTCTATGAGCTCTTTAAGGTGAGTGCGGGGCCTGCACCAATTCTCAATTGCCTATTTAATTGCTGAGCTTAAAGTGTTGCTGAGAGTATGTTTGTGTGTTGCAGAAAGACCCGGGCTTTGACCGGGGTCAGTTCCATGAGCAGATCTCAGTGATGCGGGGGCAGGTGAGTTTCAGTGCATGAGGCAGCAGAGAACAATTATGTGTGTGTGTGTGTGTGTGTGTGTGTGTGTGTGTGGGTGTGGGTGTGTGTCTGTGTGTGTGTGTGTGTGTGTGTGCGCGCGTGCGTGTGGGGCAAAAAAGTATTTAGTCAGCCACCAATTGTGCAAGTTCTCCCACTTAAAAAGATGAGAGGCCTGTAATTTTCATCATAAGTACACTTCGACTATGAGAGACAAAATGGGGGGAAAGAATCCAGGAAATCACATTGTAGGATTTTTAATGAATTAATTGGTAAATTCCTCGGTAAAATAAGTATTTGGTCACCTACAAACAAGCAAGATTTCTGGCTTTCACAGACCTGTAACTTCTTCTTTAAGAGGCTCCTCTGTCCTCCACTCCTTACCTGTATTAATGGCACCTGTTTGAACTCGTTATCAGTATAAAAGACACCTGTCCACAACCTCAAACAGTCACACTCCAAACTCCACTATGGCCAAGACCAAAGAGCTGTCAAAGGACACCAGAAACAAAATTGTAGACCTGCACCAGGCTGGGAAGACTGAATCTGCAATAGGTAAGCAGCTTGTTGTGAAGAAATCAACTGTGGGAGCAATTATTAGAAAATGGAAGACATACAAGACCACTGATAATCTCCCTCGATCGACCTAGTGAATGACCTGCAGAGAGCTGGGACCAAAGTACCAAAGGCTACCATCAGTAACACACTACGCCGCCAGGGACTCAAATCCTGCAGTGCCAGACGTGTCCCCCTGCTTAAGCCAGTACATGTCCAGGCCCGTCTGAAGTTTGCTAGAGAGCATTTGGATGATCCAGAAGAGGATTGGGAGAATATTGTCAGATGAATCCAAAATAGAACATATTGGTAAAAACTCAACTTGTCGTGTTTGGAGGAGAAAGAAAGCTGAGTTGCATCCAAAGAACACCATACCTACTGTGAAGCATGGGGGTGGAAACATCATGCTTTGGGGCTGTTTTTCTGCAAAGGGACCAGGACGACTGATCTGTGTTAAGAAAAGAATGAATGGGGCCATGTATCGTGAGATTTTGAGTGAAAACCTCCTTCCATCAGCAAGGGCATTGAAGATGAAACGTAGCTGGGTCTTTCAGCATGACAATTATCCCAAACACACCGCCCGGGCAACGAAGGAGTGGCTTCGTAAGAAGCATTTCAAGGTCCTGGAGTGGCTTAGCCAGTCTCCAGATCTCAACCCCATAGAAAATCTTTGGAGGGAGTTGAAAGTCTGTGTTGCCCAGCGACAGCCCCAAAACATCACTGCTCTAGAGGAGATCTGCATGGAGGAATGGGCCAAAATACCAGCAACAGTGTGTGAAAACCTTGTGAAGACTTACAGAAAACGTTTGACCTCTGTCATTGCAAACAAAGGGTATATAACAAGATGTGTAGGGTATATAACTTTTGTGATTGACCAAATACTTATTTTCCACCATAATTTGCAAATAAATTCTTAAAAAAATCAGACAATGTGATTTTCTGGATTTTTTTTCTCATTTTGTCTCTCATAGTTGAGGTGAACCTATGATGAAAATAACAGGCCTCTCTCATCTTTTTAAGTGGGAGAACTCGCACAATTGGTGGCTGACTAAATACTTTTTTGCCCGTGTGTGTGTGTGTGTGTGTGTGTGTGTGTGTGTGTGTGTGTGTGTGTGTGTGTGTGTGTGTGTGTGTGTGTGTGTGTGTGTGTGTGTGTGTGTGTGTGTGTGTGTGTGTGTGTGTGTGTGTGTGTGTATAATATATATTTTTTCCCCTTGATATCAGATCCTGAACCTGATCCAGGCTCTGAAGGACGCCAAGACCCCCCTCCACCTTGTCCAAATGCCCCCTGTCGTAGTGGAGACAGCCAGGGCCCCTCAGAAGGCCGACAGCGAGTCCTACACACAGAGCTTTCAGAGCAGAAGACCCTTTTTCACCTGGTGGTAGCAATGACAAGAACAAGAACAGACTTGGCAAAACAGCAACGTTCTGGACCTGGATCACTGCGCCTAGTTCCGTCGGTGATTTGAATGGGGCAGGCCCGGTGAATATGGAAGAAGCCTGTGAGAAGTAAAAGCCAGAAAAGACAAAAAAAAAATGATGCTGGAAGAGATTGATGTGGAGTTAAGGAAAGTGAAGGAAGAGAATAATTGGAGAGGCAGTTGACCTCATAAGCATCAGGTGTTGTTGCAACAAAGCAACATCAAGTCAAACCTCTAATGGCCTAAGTGCGACGTGGAATATGTCTGCAATGCTGCTTGAGATTGAATATCCCTGTGGACCACTTCTGTGTTTTTCTTGCTTTGTATTTCATCCGTCCATCTTAATAGGAAACTAATATCCAATCTTCAAATACAAAGAGAGCAAATGTTGTCAAAGTATTGGACAGTAGATATTTTCCTCCAAAATGAATAGCACTGCAATATGTATGGGTGTTACCGTCTTATTCTTCTGCCCTTTTAGTGTTATTATAGATTATTATCATATACAGAATGTTAAAATGATAGGATGAGAAACCTACTTAATGAAATATAATTGACCTTTGGTCAAAGGTAGCAACACTGATACTGGCTGCTGGTGAGGTGTCATTTCCAATTTGACTAGTTGTCTTCTACATTATTTTTCTGGTGACTGGGGTATGGACTTGACCAAGCCATTGAAGGAGCACTTTATATGGGTGCATGTGAAGCAGCAGAGGCTGAAGACTTTAGAGCCAAGTGCTTGTTTTTGGACATATTGTGCCACCTAGTGGGGAGAAAAATGTGGAAGCAAGCTTAACCAAATTTCTTTTGTTGTTTTTAATTCACACTGCCAATAGGTTGTACAAAAGGTTTTTCAATAAGTACCATTGATGCATTAATTCTATATTTGCTTAAAAAGTATTCTGATTTTGTTGACTTTTAAAAATGATTTTTACTGCACACTGCTCCCAAATAGATGTTTGATGATGTTTCAAGAATACAGAAAAAAAAAAATGTCATAAGTAATATTATTAAAGAATATACAAATCTTAAGATTACGATCACCTTTATCACATTTTTATTTTATTATCATTTGCCATTATGAATTTACTCAGGAGGAAATTAAACCAAAAAAGTCTTTTCACAACAACAGTGAAATACATTTTGTAGCAGAGTCTTCCATAGTATAGTGATCTGGTTTTCAAAACAAGAAGCGGATATGAGAGCTGAGAATATCCCTCACTGGACAGTATTATCAGCTACACCCTGTTCCACATTTGGAGGAAATGCAACGTGCATCCCTGTGGACACGTCCTCAGGAGCACGCTTCCTCCTGCTACGTGCTTCTGCATGTGTGGCCTGTATCTCTGGACCAGGCTTCACACTCGTTTGGAAAGCATGCAACATTCCTAGCCGAGTGACAGCCAAACAGAAAGAATCACAGAAGCCGTTCGACATTCAAAGGGAAGAAGCGGAAATGGCAGATGGGATCGTGTGGATGAATGACGGCCCATTCTAACTGACTGTGTCTGGTGATGTGGTATTTTCCTGTTTCTATATACATAGCATCCTTAACATCCCACCAGTGGCTGTGTTGACCCCTGATGCACACACACACACACACACACACACACACTGGAACACAGTCCCCATTCAAAAAGATTGTCTGGGCTGTAAAACAGCCAGAGCAGATGTGGCTTTGGCAGCTCCGCCCCCGTCCTGTCAGGGAACGAGGGTGGAGAGTCCATGAACATGAGCGGCTATATCACCCCTAAACACTGCAACAATTCATTCCCCAGAAAGAAGTGACATAACCAGTGACACGTGCTGCTCGGTGGATCAGAACTTTTTGCCTGCGTCCCCTCCCCGGTTTCTCACCTCACAGTCGGTCACTTGTTCTTGCTGTCGCTTTCCGCCTGCTTCCCCACCCTGTCTCCCTTCCCTTGCAGTGGAATGTGCATCTCAGCAGTCTGATGAAAGTGTGGTTAACTAGTGCGTGCATGTGTGTGTGTGTGCGTGTGTGTGCGTGTGTGTGTGTGTGTGTGCGTGTGTGTGCGCCTGCCTAACCGTCGGTCCAGGGGAGAAGTGGTTAAAAGGCTGTTTAACAGCAGGCAGAGCCTACTCGAAAGGGGAGGTGGAGATCTTGGGGGGGGGGGTTGCGTCAGAACCTGGGTGGCTGCAGTTTTAGGCGCTGCCTAAACAGGAGTTTTACTGGAGCCGATGACAGGTTGTACGTGATGAATTGGGTTTCTTTGGGACGGAAACATCGGTTGCACACAGCCACAGCCTGTTAATTGGAATGGAATATCATCCTACATGCCACTGATTCAGCCACGAGCCTCAGGGTGGATCGCCTGATTGCTGACACTGAGGCAGCGAATAGAAATGTAGGATTTATTATGGGGCTCCTTCTGAGGCAGACACAAAATTACCCCTGATTATACAATTACATATTCACAGTTCACTCAATCGTCATCTTTAAAACGACATCAGTTTGGACACCAGACAGAGATACAGCGTATTTGCTGATAAGAAACAACACAGCCAGTATCAACACTATACTACTACTACTTCTACTACTACTACTACTCCTACCACTACTACTACTGCTACTGCTACTGCTACTACTACTCCTACTACTACGACTACTACTACTACTACTACTACTACTAGGACTATGAGTACTACTCCTACTCCTACCACTACTACTACTACTACTCCTACTACTCCTCCTCCTCCTACTACTACTTCTACCACTACTACTACTACTACTCCTACTACCCCTACCACTAATACTACTATTTCTCCTACTACTACCCCTACCATTAATACTACTACTCCTATAATGACTACAACTACTTCTAGTACTACTCCTACTACTTCCACTACTACTAATACTACTACTACTACTAATATGACTACTACTACTCCTACCACTACCACTACTACTACTACAACTACTACTCCTACTACTACTTTTACCACTACTACTCCTACTCCTACTACTTCTACTCCCCCCAACACCACTACTACTACTACTACTACTACTACTACTCCTCCCCCTCCTCCTCCTCCTAATATCATCTGGTGCTTGGTCCCAAATGTTGCCTTTCTGTCCTGTCCCATTTAAATGTAGTGAGATGCATCTACACCCATACCCAATGAAAAGATTAATCATGGGATGCTGAACTCAAACCCTTTTAGGAGCGGGGCAAAGTATCCTACAGAGTATTAAAACTTACTGTAAGTAGTGATTGAGAAAGGAATACGATAAGGGTCATTCTCATGAAACCACTATAAAACATGTCCCAAATAAATTGTTCACACATTCACAGAGAATTGAAATAATTAATTGAAATCTTAAAGAACACAATGCCTTCTCTGGGCCCACTTAGTTGTTGTTAATTATTATATTATTTGAATGGGTTTTTTTTTCGATGGTTTGTGCTTGATATTTTATTATATTATTTCACATTCTCTGTCAATATGTGTATCAATTCACTTTCACTTCAAACATGTTTTATGGTGGTTTCATGAAAATGGCCCATGTCCTGATTGTTTGTCATTGTGTCCTGTTCTGTCCTCAGATCCCATTTTCAGCTTTCCTGGCACACATATCTCTGAGTTCTTTGGCTAATTGACATCAGCGCAAGGAGGCTGTGTGTGTGTGTGTGTGTGTGTGTGTGTGTGCGTGCGTGCGTGCATGCGTGTGTGTGTGTCGTGTGTGCGCGTGCGTGCGCGTGTGCGCGTGCATTCCTGCGTGCGTGCAATGCTGTTCTTTGAGGGAAGGCCAGAGAAAGCATTTGGAGGGGTAATAGCTGTGGGAACATGCTGGTTCTCTCGCAGGAGGGTGGAGGGTACATGCAGGAAATGTATTTTTACTTGAGTGGCTAAAATAAATATCACAGGTTTGGCCCTCCAGTGTTTCAAGCCTCGTATGGGCTTAAGTGCCCTTATACCCAGTTCTGGCATTAATTTTTGTCTTTCTGGCCTTTCCTGGGCTTTCTTTGGAATAACATGAATAAAACACGACATCACTATTGTGGTTCTCACACCCAGTTAATGGCATTACCAGATAACACCGCTTCCAAACTCATGGTATTACCTATGTTGCAGTGAACCTGCCCAGATTCTCTGGTCATTCACGCAGAGAAGTAAATTGCTATTTGCATCTACATGTTGGATGAACAAACTGTGCATTCATTCAAAGGGAATTGGAAAAAGCTAGAAAACATCCCCTCGGGGTTGCAACGGGCCGTTTTCCTTGATCTAATTGTACACGTCATGAGCCATGAATCATGAATCAGGGTAAAACATTCAGGGACCGACATAACACAGAGCTGTTGTGCACTGACTTTGTTTGGTCAGATACAGGGGCAGTTTTTTCCACAGGCACCGACACGTGGACGGGTCAACACTTCAAATGGGGGCTACAGGGGGCGGGGGCTCTCAGAAGTACTGGATTTATGTCCCAGCACGGCAGCTGTTCAACATTAGCCCCACCACCATTTCATCTGTAGAGCCCTTCACCCCCGTGTCCAGCTGGTCACACAGACCATGATGCCTTGCCCCTCCATCTGCATTCATCCTTTGCTATTGGTCATTCTTACAACATATTACTCCTCTTAATACATCACATTCTGAAAGAAGTTAGAGAAAACCTGTAGACAAATTAGTTGAAAGCAAATTTTGGGTGAATAGGTTGGAATCCACTGCAACACACTGACTTTTAAAACAATGACTGTTTCTTTACTTCTGAGGAGAGCTTGTGTAAGTGTGTGTGTGTGGGGGGGGGGCGCACACACTATTCTATATATATATATACTAAGCTTCTTGCTGAGTCGATATGACGGGAACCATGACACACCGTACTGTAGATTGGGCTTTGGGTTCTTTCTAAGCTCTCTGAGTAACCGCATGTTTTCTGGAATAGAAAGGCAATGAATCATCTAGTTGGCATCCTCTTCAACTCCAGCTCCCCAGCAGTGTTCCGGTAACAGCACACCCCTTCTCTCATAAGTTCATCATGTCATGCACATAACAGTACACAAGACAACGTGTAGAGCTCTCTCTCTCTCTCTCTCTCTCTCTCTCTCTCTCTCACACACACACAGTGTACACATTGTTTCCCTTTCTAAGAGTGCCTCTTTCATCCATGTTTACCACTCAAAATTACAGCTTAGAGACCCCACAGATAGCTAGATAAGCTCAATTTGTTTACGTGGGAAGTTGCACTTAAATGTTTCCTGCTGATTGGTTACAGCTTCTTTTTTTTTTTTAAATCTCTTTTGATTCCTGGGGGCTCCAATTCTGACTCATGAATCTGTGTTTCATTTCAACCAGGATCAACACAATCAGTACCAGGACCACAGCAGCCCTTTAAAAACTAGACCTCTAACTTCCAGACAGATAGACAAGATGCTGATGCATTTCTGTGATTTGAGTCATACTGTGGAACAACATTTTGGCCAATTAACACCATCACCAACGGTCATTGACTGCTTTATTTATTTGTATGTATCTGATTTTACAATAAGAACACTTTGAATATCTATTTTTTTTAATAGTCTACTAGCACCAATAGCATTGATAGTTTTGGTTCAGCATACAGCACCCAAACATAAAAAGGCCCCTGATGAAATGATCATGCCAGGCACAGTGTAATGGAGACACAACAATAACAAAGCTGTTATTGTTTTTTGTTTGTATTTAAAAATAGAAAAAAAAACCACTGGAAAAATTGAACACTGAACCTATGTATGTCCTATTTTCCACCCATAAAAATATATTAGAAAAATAAAAAATAACAAAGCTGGTTAGAAGGTTTCTACTAGCCAGTCACACTATAATTATATAATTGTTCAGTACAGCTTGCTTTCATACAAACACACGTAAATAAAATACAATAGAAAAGGTAAAAATATAAACTTTCATTTGCAAGTGAAAATAATGCATGACATTAAATTATAAAAACAAATTCAAAAAGTAATGTCTGGGGCGCAGGCTTAACTACAGTGGTGGAAGGCGACAGAGTCCAAGCACTTATTTACTGTACAGTACAGAAAGTTTCTCAACAATCTGCACTGACTTAAGTACATTCAGTTCCGGACACTTTTCACTTTTGATCCATTACATTTAAAAAGCAAATATCTAGATATCTGATTCCCCATTATCCTGGTAAATGATGATCACTTTTACAGTTTCACTCGCATAGAAATGGCATTTCTTTAATTATATAGTCAATTTGTGTCAGGGTATTTCAACGTTTTTTAACGTCTTTTTTTTAAGTTGTTATGGAGTTATGATGAGGAGACTGTCAGATCTACACTTGGGGTTTCTTTCTTTCTTTCTTTCTTTCTTTCTTTCTTTCTTTCGTACCGTCAGAAGGACTGTCATGTCACCCACCCCCCCTACAGCACATCTTCTGAGGGGAGGACAAAAAAAACCAACCCCTCACCTCCTTATTCCCCCAATTCTCACTCCCCCTCCCTCCTCCCCTCCTGTGCGCGCCCGGGCCTCTCACGCCACAGTCCGCTCTCCCCTGCACTTCCGACACCCCCCGTAGACGGTGGACAGGAGGTAGGCCACGGCCCCCAGGCAGGCGAACACGGCGGCGGTGAAGTAGACCTTGTAGAGGCAGAAGTGCTGGTACTGCTCCAGGTTGCAGTACGCGTTGCGCTCCGTCTTGTGGATCATCACGCCGACGGCCGGCAGGTAGAGCGCCGCGGCGGCGGCGTCGTGCAGCAGGTTGGTGAGCAGCCAGCGCTCCCCTCCCACCGCTGGCACCAGGTCCTGCTTGCCCAGGAGGGTGACGAGGAAGGCGGCAAGCGTGAGCAGCCAGAACAGCACCGCCACGAACAGCACGAAGTGGATGGAGCCCTCGTATTTGTTGGCGGCGATGGTGACCCACAGGCCGGCGCCGAGGACGAGCTGCAGGACGCGGGCGATGCCCCAGAAGCTCCTGAGAAAGCGCAACGAGGTCTTCCTCACCTGGGGCGGCGGCTGCGGAGCGTGTGGCGGCGGCTGCGGGACGTGGGGCGGCGGCGGCGGCGGCATCTCGCTCCCCCGGGTCCCCGGTCTCGTCTCGTCGGTTCCTCTCTCTCTCCCCCCCCCTTCCAAACAAACAGGGCGGATGCTTTGTGCCCAGGCAGCTGCGCGCAGCCGGAGAAGGAGAGAGAAATAAAGTAAAAACTTTAGAAAAAAGTTTTTGTGGTGTGAGTGTGGAAGGGGGCTTCGGAGGAACTCCGTGTTCCTTCCTCCGACCCGGGTTTGAAATCTCTTCTTGTATGTTTCGTCTTTTCCGTTTCCTCCGATTGCGCTGTTTGTCTTGCAGAGAGGCCTGTAACCCAACCCCTGCTCCTCCTCCTCCATCCTCCATCCATTCTACATCCATCCTCCGTCCATCCTCCGTCCATCCTCCATCTCTCTCACTTCAACGCAAAAGGCTTTATTTGCGTGTGATATATACTTTACATTGCCGAAGAAATTGCAAAAGTAAAGAATTATATCAACACTATAACTACATTTCAACTTTATATTAATTAATTGAGCAGAGGCCTTTGCCAAAAGGGTGTGCATTATTTTTTTAATTTGCAAATGAAGACATCTGAACATTGAATAAATGGCCCCAAGAGTCTATAAAAAGACAATTTCAACATCTAAAACATTGATTGAATGACATATGATTATTATTTATTCCAGGCGGTTCAAAAACAATTGATAAGAAACAAAATAAATAGCCAGCCAATTCTTCACACGCACACACACACACACACACACGCACGCACGCCCGCACGCACGCACGCACGTACACACACACACACACACACACACACACACACACACACAAAATCAATATGCATCTGAAAAGGAGCGATGAAATATCACATTTGTATTGTATGCATTACTTAAATATTTCCAAAGTCCAAACAGATCATATAAAACAATCCTCTCTGTGAAAGGGAAGTAACTTGCTCTCGGGCAACATGAGGATATGTTTTCAGGTTTATCTGCAGTACGGTAGAAACATAACACAAGCTGTTGTCAGTAGCAACAGAATGCCTGTAGAGCTGCAGTGAGTGAGAGGCCCGCGCCCTTCGCTACAACAGTAGATACATTACAAAAGAATTAATATGGCAATGCAGTCTGATTTGAACCACTCTTTTCATTTCCATTTTGTTTGTTGGATATTAATGACTCTTTGGCATGAAATAGTATTTGTTTATAGTAGTGTAAGGAAACCTCGGTGCTTCCTTATACTACTATAAACTAAAAAACTATAAACTAGCAGTAGTAATCTGACAAGTATATGTACCACTACTAGTAGTGGTAGTAGTAGTTTTTCTTTTAACAAACAGTCTCAATTAATTCTCGATAACTGTTTAGACTTTGTTTTACACATTTTTAGACTGTTTAGACTTGTTTTAGACTTTACTGACTCAAAACACGTCCTAGTGAAATATTCAGCACATTCACCGCTGTTCACTTTTTTTTCATATTTTATATTTAACCAAAGCAAATCTTAGCAGCAACATTGCTGTGTTTACAGAAGCACACATCAAAATAATAGACAATTATAATAAAGTAATAATATATAGAAAAACAAAAACTAAACGCAATAACCCCAAAAAAGTAGAAAAATAGAACAATTTGCCAATATACAATAAACCTAAAAAATGACATCAACTATAAACCTCAATATCAACAAAATGTATGACAACGTAAGCATTCAGTGCACGATGCTTACAACACGGTGGCAGCTGAAACACCAGTCTCAATAGAACTACAAATGCATTTACAAAACACTACAATTCCTAGCCCGTTGGCTGAATTGAACGGAAGTGGCGGGACAGGCGGTAGCGCTCGTTTCATTGACCTTACACAAGTGAGCGCATAACTCCGCAAGAGTCACAGCTGCCGGGGAAAGCTGTGACACCGCCCGCCGGGAAACACGAGTGATGATAAATCAAGCACATCGCTCATCGGACGTCACAGAGCAGCGACAATATCGGTTTGTTGTTAAAGGGGCGGCGTCGCCTACGCCAGCTGACGCCGCACAGACTGCTGTACAATGTTGGGCCGTTCGTCGGTATTTACATTTAATGTAATCAACGAAACCACTGGTTTCTGCCGAGGACACGGAGCGCCTCGGCGACCACCAGAGGGAATTAGGAGGTTAAGTTAGTTAGAGGCCAGCAACCAGGAATTGAAGTGCATGATCGCTGTAAGAAATAAGAAACAAAGTTGTGTTATTAGTCACATATATTTTTAGCGTGTTAGTGCAGTATGATAAGTACACTCATATGTGTACTTAACAACTAGTCAACATCACCAAAAACAACAATAGTTAGTCATTTAATGTGTAAAGAGACTAGTAAAGATAGACTAAAATAGAGACGGTTACTACGGTTGTTTGTCCGTTGGTTTAATTAATCATTTTCCTTTTACTTATTTTGAGGTATCAACCGTTGCCAAACCGTTAACAGTCTAGTCCATATTCTAACTTAAATGTGAACGGAAACAACACACACACACACACACACACACACACACACACACACACACACACACACACACACACACACACACACACACACACACACACACACACACTTCTTTCTCTCTTAAATATCAAGTCTCTCTCTCTCTCACTGCCTGCGTCATTTTCTCTCTAAAGTCAAATTCTTGTGGTTTATTGGCGTGAAAGGCCAAAACCTGTTGCAAATACGTCAACAGTTGAACAACCTGCCATTGTTCATAATTATTTAAAAAAAAAAACGTATGTAAGGGTCAATGTTTTAACTAAAGCAGACATTCTGTTTATTTAATTTCTACTAGTTTTATTACCAGACATTGGATAAAAGACGCGTCTGTCTGTCTCGGGTTTTATAACCCTTAATTTTTTTTCATTCATCAAGACATAGTTATTTCCCAGTTGTGACTATTGGACGGAGGTGACAATGAACCCCTCACGCCGCGCAATCTAGTCCGGAGCAGAGGTTTGGGGGGTGGGGGGGGGTGGAAGTGTTTGTCAGAAAGCTGTTTGAGTCAGAGCGCCCTGCCTTCCAACCCCCCGCCAACGTGGCCTCGCACAAACACCTCGCTCCCTCATCCCTGATCCGCGTCCAAACTGACGCTCTCACGGTTGACACGCGCCTCGCGCGGACCTCCGAGCCAGCGCCGTTGACGTCAATGGGTTTTACTGACCGGGGGGGGCGCATGGGCCTCCTCTAACTTAAACGCCTCTTCCATTGGTCGAAGGCGAGGCCTCGCTCGTCCCAGGGGGCGGGACAGTATGAGTGCTCTTTGCCGATTGGTCGCTTCCCAGCAACGGGGACGTCAACGGGAAATCGGCTCAGGGCTGGAAACTCGCGGTGGGTCAGCGGGCAGACAAAGCGCGGGCCGCGGCCAAGGAACGCCGCTCTTCTGCCTTCCCTAACCGGTTCTTTCTTCGTTTTGTTTTGTATGAAAGCCAACCGCCGATGCACACACGGAGCGGCAGAGGGACGTGTTGTAGGAAGCGCATCGGACAAAGCAGCTGTGTTTTGGGTAAGCAGACTTCGCATGCATGTCATGGGATGTGTATGGGGCTGCACTGGAAGCTGGCTGCTCTTTGACCTACATTCAGACCGGCACAGTCGGTTGAAAAGGTAAACAAAAGTAATGGTTAATCATTGATAAGCGTCTGTCGGCCGAGACGTTTGGTTTTAAATTCGTGTTATATGCGTTCCAAAAAACACCAGAGGGCTTAAATCAGTCGTTATTAACAGATAGCGCTGCTATTTATTTTGTCCCGATTTATTTAATATGGTGTTTATTTTGTGCTTACCTGGACACCGAAGCCAAATAAAGTAAATGCATTGATTGATAAATGTGTTAATTATTCCCGAGCATCTTTAAACTTTGCCGTTTATGCGCATTCAGAGAAAGGCCTTTTATATACATGAATTTAGTTGGTTGTCAATGAATATGTGTTTAAGTCCTTTTTTTAGTTATTTTTCTCACACTTGCAATAACTTAGTTGTCAACTAACGTCAGTGATAACTGTAACCCATGAAATGTCCACCATTTACATTTTTGGAGACTTATTTTGGGCCCAGGAGTACTGAGTTTGTCAGTGTATGAAAGCTTCAGCCACAGCTCTGATACCTTTCAGTCCCAATTATCCCATTAAAAAGAGAAGAGGTTACCCTCTGCAAACAGGTTTTAAAGCACCGCTCCCCTGCTATCTCCTAAAGTAGGATTAAAGAATGAGGGCAGAACACTGTAAGCTCGCTGGCAGCCCATTCCCACCTGATGTTTTAGGTGACTACTCCGTATGTATATTTTAATTTATGTATTATACGCTTATTGTTTTGTACATCAACGATTCATGTATCTGATCTATTTTCATCCTATTGTACATATCTCACCCGAATATATATTTGTCATTTTAGTGTTCATTCTGTGAAAAGGAATATATCAAGGTTCAAGTGTCTTGATATTTTCCCTCTGTTGTGGCAGCGTCTGGCGCTTCCTGCTGCGTGTCTCTCCTGCGGAGGCTGATGGACAGTGAGGCAGTGACGCCACCCTCCGCCTCCTCCTCCTCCTCCTCCTCCGTGGTGGCGGGACCCTCTTCGCTGTGGCGTCTTGCTGAGAGAAGGACCCGGAAGGCCGGCACAGGGAACATCTTTGGCGGCGTGAACCTGTGGCAGCTCCAGAGGCTGTTCCGAGCGGCAGGGGACCAGGATGCGGAGCAGAGGGCCCAGCTGGTCTGGGGCGATGGGGACGAGGCCGAATTGGCTCAGGCCCTCATCGGGCTGAGGGCCCGGAGCCACCGCCGGGGGAGGAGGACGGAGGGAGGAAGAGACGCACTGGGCTCGCGCTGGCTCAGATCCTTCAACCACCTGAGGTAGAATAACACCCCTGAGCTGGGGATTTGATGTGCATGCTGCACGTACACACACACACACACACACACACACACACACACACACACACACACACACACACACACACAGTACACAGTACACAGTACACACATCCTTGAGTAAGCCCAGCGAATATATCAAGGGCTTCTAAAAGTCATGTGGTTACATGACTGGCATTAACTTTGGAAGTTGCCTAGGTAAATCTTTTAGACTGTCAAAGTTTCTTATGTTCTCTTATGCCAAGTTCAGACCACGTGTATCTGGCCTGATTTTCTGCCCGCTGACAGGTTTTTGGAGATCGCTGAGCAAAGCCCCCGATCGGAGAAAAGTCATAGCGCGCTCCCGTGAGCGATGAGTGTGTGGTGTGAACTGCTCACAACGCGATCCGACTGCTCGCCCAGCGCTTGCCCATGGCTCGCTGACGGCAACGAGATATCAAACAGGTTTAATATCTGGTCGTGTTGGGATCAAGTCGTGGTGGACACAATGAGCTACAACCAATGAGAGCAGGGGGAGAAGCGGGGATGAAATGGAGAGATGTTAATTAATACATTATACATACACAATACACACATAATTTAATACATTTCTTATTTAAATCCTGCCTTTTTTTATTTATTTTATTTTTTGTTTTATTTTTTATTTTTTTGCAGTGATCAAGGATATAACAAAAAATAAATAATCCTGTTCCGCACATAGTATCGCGTCATTTCTGGTGCCCTTTTCGCGTGTTTTCATGACACAATGTTTGTAGACCCAGCAGACTCGTCTTGGATTCCTCCTTGTGAAAGATATTGTAATGTGTGACCCCCTGTCACTGACCAGTCATGAAGTGTGAAACCACAAGACTGCAAGATTTCGATCACAAGACAGAAAGTTGTGTAGTGTGAACAGTAAGTACAGCGATCTGACTTAGAAAGTCATGTAGTGTGCCCATGGCATTAGGGAACTAACCTGAATGGAACTTGATGTTTTTATTTTATTTATTTGTTGTTATTTTTTTAAGTAAGCTGTACTTACTATTCCAACAAAGGCATTTTTCTTTTTTTTTTTCAGGATCGGTGAGTCTGCCGCTGGCATTCATGGGATGGATCCAGAAGAGGACAGTGACTCTGAGGTGGGAGCGCATAGTAACCCAGAGCCGCGCACACCGGCTCCAGCAGGGAGGGGAGATGGAGGGGCTGTGGGGATGCGCTCCAGGAGCCAGGGGCCGACAGGGACCTCTGATAGGCTGAGCAGGTCAGGCCCCGGGCTGAGGAGTGTCACGGAGAGCGAACCAGACAGATACCTCCACCGCATCCTCCACTGAAACGACCAAAAAAAAAAAAAAGTCTGTTAAGAGTCAAACCTTCATGACTACACATTCAGGTTTGTTTTTTAAACACTGCTTGACCAAACTGCAAAGAGGGGGCTCTGCTCTGCTGTTGATAGCAATATGGACATTTTTAAGCACATTAAAGTGGTAATCCGTAAGATTATTTTGTTTAATAATCCCATATTTGATAATTATTTTTTATTTTTAGCTGGCACTTTATAAGAAACAGCCACTCAATGTATTTGTTATGTATGTGTTCCTCTATATGCTGTTTCCGTGTTGGTGGCGGGGTCCGCCCTTCCCGGCAAGACTGTAAAGATCGGGCACGTGCAAGAAGTGAAAGGCAGCGAACCGGTGAATTTTTCTGAAGCAGCGTAGCTAGTTGTGGTCAGTGAACTGTCTATATGGCTGAACATTCACAAAAAAAAAAAGAAAAAATATCTCCACCACCTCAAGTGACCGAGGAAAAACAAAAACCTCTCAATCGATCAGAAGAAGCCGACATTTAGAGAAAAGAAAGTCTTCGAACAAGTGTAACACCCCCCCCCCCCCCCCCCCCCCCCCCAGCGTGAAATGGACATGATGGGAGTCAGGGAGTCGATCTGATAATCAGCCCATTTTCAAATCAGCTCACAATGAATATCAGTGATTGCTTCCTGTCATTTCATAACCTGATATTTACAATATGCCTCTCTCAAGAGCTGCCTTATTGCCCAAATTCCTTGTACTGTGCGCAATAATTCTGCACTGTCATTCATTCATTCATTCATTCATTTTATTTGATTACCCTGCATATTCCTACTAACAGTTCTTGGGTGCACATTATTTGCCAGAAGTTATTAGCAAATGGAATACAATGTTTTCCCAGATCCGGATGTAGACGTCAGTCAAAACATGCACGGTACACGATATGCTACCGAACCGTTAGGTACGCCCCCTACTGTTCAATATGCACATGTACCTAGATAACGAATTTCGTTCCTTCATGTTTTTAGCATGTTTGAATAACAATAAACTAAACTAAAGTGAACTGAACTGGTATTGCGATATCACGGTAGAAATGTCCACTGTGCACGTTGGTGCAGCGCCAGTGCTGCAGCTCCACCTGAGTCCACGCTGAGCCGCGCAGCGTTTCTCATTTTTACTCGAGAGGTCTATTATTATTTTTTTTTTCAACAGCTACGCAGCCTTTTCAATTTCTTAGAAACACAAAACGATCCGGTTCTTTTGAACGGCTCTTATGGATGAATTAAGGCTCGCTGGGTGATGAGCTGTGTTTTTTTTTTTTGTTTTTTTTTGTTTTTTTTTTTTGCCAAGTTTTACAGTTTTATGTTTTCTTTGTTTAAGTTGTCGTCTCCTGCCACCAGAAAGAGAGTCTATGCCTCTCCCTCGCCGGGAGATGCCCTTGCTGAGAAGGAGCGCAACCACAGTTCTGTCAGGTTCACAAAGCAAAGGCACAAAAACACTGGTCTGACTGAGATTTTATTTCAATATGTTATTTTATTTTATTTTTTTGTGTGAAAAATTCTGTTTATACTTGTTCTACACAAAAATAACTAACAATAGTACTGGTTTTATTTTATTTTGTTTATTGTGAAATGTTTATATATATATATATATATATATATATATATATATATATATATATATATATATATATATATATATATATATATAAAAATAAATACAATTAATATTTTAATTATACACTATACTGGACACCTCCCCTCCAATCAAGCAAATTATGCAAATTCTAACAACTGTCTCCCGGCAATTGCACCGTGCAGTACTCCGGACTAGTCCTCCGTCTAACGGCTCGGATCTCCAGCCTGCCAGGTATTACAACTGTACAGCATTCTAAAGATCGCTTAGTCTAGGTAGCAAATAGACTCAGTGAGTGCCAGTTGGTGTGGTTGCTGGGTTTTCATTTAACAAGAAGTATACTTTTGTCCTAAGGAGATGTTTCTATATGGGGGCTAGGCTAACCATTTAGATCCTACAATGCGCTCCTCCTAACTTTTTACCATCTACACGAAGGGTACTTAGGAGACTTGTTTCTCTAAACTAAAATAATAACTAAAACTGATACTTTAAATGCAGGTAAAGTATTTATTGAAGCGTTGCAAAGGGGTAATTAGTCTTTACATGATACAGACAAATCGTAATAATTGGTGTAGATATGATCAAAAAATCAATCTGATTAAAATGGGTAAAAAGAAAAGAATCAAAACGTACCCGACTGCTTTCCCTATCCTATTCTAATTTAGCCTAATTTCAATTGGGAGCCAGCCAAAGGATCTGATCAGGAACCTCCAAACTGGCTTTTCCTCCAGAACAGCCCAACTCCCAGTACAAGGAGCCCAGGCCTCACTACAGCTGAACAACCACTGCTCGCTGCGGTATTGAAGTGTCCTAATATTCCAGAGAAGGGTTGAAGTGACAAAGTCCCAGACTTCAAGTTGCCTCTTGGTCCAGCGTTGTAATCCTCTTTTGCTTCTTGTCTTGTCTTCTCCGGAGCAAAGAATCCCAATGTATTCTGCTCTCCTCTTTTTATAACTTCTGCCAATTTCTCTCTTTTAGGAGCACATGATCAGTGACTCATGCTTCTATGGAGATAAATGCCTTATTGAAGTCCATTCTTTTCTGTGTGTCTACAGAAAAGACTTGTTTGGTATTTTTCCACAGCTCACCCCCCCTCGTGACATTTTAGATTTTCTTCTAAAATTGCCATCCCAGGTCAGCCCACATTAAGCCCCACATTACATGTAATTATATTTTTACTGTAAATACATTAACACAATTTTTTCAGACCTCCCTGGTGTATATATATATTTTTTCTTTATCTACAATTTCTATCCCTATTCCTTACACATCATTATCACATTAATCACAACATTTCTTTCTCATATTAAACCATTTGCTTTACATGGGTACATCATTACCATTCGGTAATTGTTTCTTGTAGATTATAGAATATCATAAAGTAATTCATAAACAGTTTGTTACATCATTGTAAGTGCTTCAATCATTCTTGTTATTGTTAAAGATTATTACATCAAGACATCTTTCTTTATTAATGCATTTCATTTATTCTCTTCTTCTTCCTCTTCCTCCACCTCCTCAAGTCTGGGCAAGTCTATCAGCTGGTCCGGTAACTCCCAGTCCAGAACTCCCAATGATGGGTATCCTCCTGCTTTGGCTGTTTCCACCTACAGTTCTTTTTCATAGGCCTGCGAGGCCCTCACTACTCCTCTCCGCCCCCTCCATCACTTGGAGTGGCGATCCCGCTGGGGAAATGTCCTCTAATCCTTCCATCCATCCTGGTGAAATTTCCTTCTTCTGGACTACGTCCGGTTCTCCGGTCAACATGATAGATTGCGGTAGCAGCTCTCGTTCTCCTCCTCTCTCCTTCTTTTTCTCCTTCCCTTCCCTTGTCTGGGCCCTGGTCTTAGGCCTCGTCTTCCCTGTCGTCGTCTTCTTGCCGCTGCTCTTCTTCTTGGGCTCAGTCGTACCTGTGCTGGGTGTTGGCTCTGGTGCGCTGTCCTCCACAGGAACCACCTCCTACTTACTGCAGCCCTGTCTCTGGTCTCTCCTGAGACGATCCCGCCACCGTTTACTCTCCAGCCCCTTTGGTTGTACCATATCCTCCTTCCTCAGTGGTTGCTTATCCCTCAGGATCCAAGGTATATAAGCTGTGACAGGGCGGTGGAAGCCCATACTCCCGGTCTTGCCGACGCAACCCACCAATTAACTTGAAACCACCCCCCCCCTTCCCCCACAGTCATACATGCACAGTGTTTGAGTAGTTATTTGTGACAGACTACTATAAAAACATTTTTAAAACCTTTTTAACTTTTTTAATTAAAAAAATAAAAAACGTAAACAGAAAGATACCGAAACAGTGCCGTTACCGTGGCCCCAAAACCTTGCTACATACCAAACCATGAGCCCACTGTACCGTTGCATCCCTGGTAATAACTAGGAATTCTTATGTGATCACCACAAGGAAAATAACAATGAAATATACCACTACATAAGAGGAATACATGTTTTAAACAGTTTACATCTTGAGTTTGTTTTTCCAGTGACTTGCTCATATTAATACGGTGACTTTTATTATTTATTCTATGGTTTTACAATACAACTATGTATATATTCTATGATTTATTCATAAGTGAATCCTTCATTTTGTGTTTAAATCCAACCTGCAGTGGTTTGAGCTGTTGGGTTAAGCTGCAATTACACTCCAACATACCTGTCATTGTTTACTAGTTAGCTACCTCCACAGAGGGCTTAGCTTTAGAGTGATCTAAGTGGTCAGGACTTTTAAAAACACGCCCTGACACATGATAATGAAGATGTATTAAGTTTCATTAAAAAAAACTCAGCAGTTTGCAGCCACTGCAGCTCTGATAGAAGTGCAGTAATGTTGCTGAAATCACTTTTAATCAAAGGTAAACCATCATTTTTTTGTTTTAGAATCACATTTTTATGCACATACAGAGATTGTGACTGACTTGATAGATCGGTGAATACGATCTTAACAGTAGAGGAATAATCGTCACGAATAGTAATTTCTCAGTGCTCAATGAGAAATGAACAATTTCTCATTGTTCATTTTTCAAAAATCCAACGTACCATTTAAAATGTATGCTGTAATAATGTGGAAACTGGAATCTTGATACGTGTTGTAGCACTACTTTTTAGCATCATTTTCAGCGGTGCTTTCAATGTGGTGGTTTCAATTGTATAAATAAATCTTGGCACAAAATTGTATTTGACTCAATGTCGTTCTTAGCAGTGCTTCATGACCACAGTTCAGTAACTACTGTGCAGGCTTAAAAGTATTTCTGTTCAACACATTAAATGTGTTTAATTTAATAATTGTGTGTTTGATTAAATGCATTACATTTTATTGTGCTTAAAACCTGTTTTGAAGAAAGACAACAGTGCAGCTTAGCATGGGAAAGGGAAACACTGCCCTCTAGCAGCCATGTGTGTTTATGTCTCCTCATGCGGCTTTTCCTCGCTAGATGTCAGTAAAGGCTTTAGCACCAGAACAGTGGAAAAGGCAGAATGAGCGCAAGACGCGTTGAGTTTCCTGGACACAGAGACTCGGAAAAATTATATATTTGAAGATTAGATGAAAAGTAGAGACATCTGTAGGCCTACATCTAAGTCAAGTTGTCTGTTAAACCATTATTATGATGATAATGATTAGAAATAGTAAAAGTAGTTTTTTAATTTGAATTTTCCTTGTAATGTGAAGGATCATGATTATCCAAAAGTGAGTTTCAAGGTCCACCTCGTACTCCAGGTGAGTTGACCATTTTAGAACAGTTCCGATAATGTCAGAGAACTTTATCCATCAATGCAAGCATTCCTATATTGTCCCATAACTACTACTCAGTGATTGGATTGTGCATGAAGTTGGTTGTTTATGTTATTTGGAAAAAATGTTAACAAATGCCTTGAACCTTGGAAATAATAAAGGAACTGCAAATTCGATAGAACGTTTTACTCATAAACAATGACAGTTTCTCACTATGAAATAAACGGCAGCGGGCCATAAAGCCGCTTTGCATCTTGATTGAATCCTTCGCAGGGATAATAGATAAACTCGCACGCCTCTTTCCCTGTGGCTGTCCTGCAGTGTTGGACAGAAAACAGCTCTTTTTGTATTTACCCTTGTGTTATTTTGAAATGTTTAACCAATGGATACAGTTTTGGCAAGAAATGGCTGCTGTTAAAAAAGTAACCTAAAAATTGTGAGATATGCCTTTCACTAAAAAGTAATAAATGCAAATGAACATCATGTCACTGACTATCATAACAAGATTCACCATATATTTCAGTTAGTTTGTCCGCATAGAACAGGTTTCTCTTGATATTACACCACTTGTTTTTAATTTTCAAAGCACACAAGATGCACTCATTATTCATCAAACTCCATGATGGCCATAATGAGCGTGCTTTTTTGAAATTTGCTGCCATGTTTTTAATATCTTACACATGTAATGTTTGTCTTACATTTGATGAGGGCCAGATTTGGCACAAAAACATTCATTATGACAAGCTGCCCCAGTGGCCTCGACATGATGATGACAAATGTAACCCACATCAAAACACATGAATGATTTAATTTAATTAGTCCTTCATAACAAGACAGCACATTTAAATTTAAAAATTTTAAATTAAATTTAAATAAAGCACCAGGTTTGTGTTGTCCAGAATAATGCCCTCCACTGACTGCTGTATGAAGAGTTCAATGGCAGATTTGATGTCATCAGCACATGTAACTGCAACTCTGGTCGGCCCTGGGACCACTGTGATGATGTTTTCAACTTATTTCCTCATCTTCCCTGACTTGCAGGGAAGATGAGGAAATAAGGAAGATTCGTGACCATAGGTTTCCATTCCATCAGCATCGCCTCTCTTCCAATCTGTGCATGTTGTTCCTTATCAAAGGATGAAGAAGTGTACTCCCAATAATGTTCAACATTGGCCTCAGTTTCGGACATTTCGGACTCCCCCCCCCCCCCGCCCCCCCGTCTGTCACACCTGCCCAGCCTGCTCCCCCCTGACCTGTGTGCTCTGTGTGAGTGTGGTTTTCTTTAACAACTCCTAAAACCTCCCGTGTCTGCATTTGGATGAGATGAGAGGGAGGGCTTCATTGACTGAGAATCTTCTGTTCGTTTTTTCCTCTTCTGATTGATTAATAGCTGAATGGGACCTTTTTATGTCATTGTGTTGCCCCGCTCGAACAGCAAAAGAGTCAATTCCCGCAATGTAGATCCGTAACCTGTCTCGTGCTATTAATGAGGCTTTGGTAAGCTTTTTTAAGATCAAATATATTTAGTAATAATTAATAATAGTCAAATAAAGGGGGATGCTCTTTATGTTTGTGGTGAGAGACTCTTATTAATACTAGCTGCTAGTTCATAAAGGCCTATTCTCCTTGATGGTCAAAGCTGGCTGAAGCATCAAAATCGGGTGCAGGCATCAAAGTGATTATAGACATAAACAAAAATATTAGGATGTCAGTATTTTGTATGGAAGTTCACAACCCCAAATAAGGAAAAGTCACCTGTCCTCATGCTGAAATAAGTATGTTAACCAGCCTTTTAGTGATGATAAACACCAAATTTTGGGTTGGCTGCTTCCCTCCGGTCCGACTGCCTGGCTCGTCTGCTCGCTTACCAAACCCCCGAGCTTATCCTCCGCCAGCCACGCTCACTCCCTTGTCCGCCTGTCCTGCTCAGCTTTGCCATCCACCATCGCCTTTCCACCGTCTGCATTGCCTGCCATCCTCATTCGCTTTTATCCCAACAATGAGCCCCTTTTCTTATGACCTAATTCCATTGTCTCAGTTTGGGTCCGCCTTTGCTGATCGTAACACTTTACACAAGAATAACCATCCACCCATCTTACTCCGGTGAAGGGAGGAGGGGAATGACAGGATACAGTTGTACAGAAAGTATCTTTAAGAGAGAACAGTGGAAAGTCCCCCCCCCGTTCTCTCATGCTCTCCCTGTGTAATTGACAATGGAAGCTGGTAAAATATTTTACACAAACCCTGGATCTGAGATGAGTGTGTCCCTGCTGCATTGTAATTTTACCATGCAACAGTAATTAGTGAAATGATATATACAGAACATGCTCCCTGGGCCCTGATAATAATCCCTGCGCGCGCACACACACACACACACACACACACACACACACACACACACACACACACACACACACACACACTTGCACCGTAGTCAGGGTCTGGGTACAGGGTGGAAACACTCACTACTGCAGAAAACCACTCATTGTTATTCCATCCTTTGTGTCACTGTACGCCTTTGTTCTCCCTCTCAGCCTGCCTCTGCAGTCGTTCCCCCGCCCCCCAAAAAAAAACAACTGAGGTGAACACATCTTGAGGTGAGCTCAGAACATCAATAATAATGCGATAATAAAGATAATTCAATAAGGAGGCACGGCTGAATCGGGGCCAGGCCATATTAAGTAATAACTACATTTAAGATGTTTTCATTATTAATACTTTCATTATTTTTTATTTACAATAGAACAGCAAACGTTTCTGCTGTGAGGAAAGGGTAACTTTGTTTAAAATATTTGAGATAATATAAGAAAATAAGAAAAATGTAAAATATAATAAATAGTCAGAAAAATAGAATAAATAAATGCAAAAAATACATTAAAAAATACAATTAAAAATGAAATAAAATGATAAAATATATAAAAATACCACCCCCCCCCCCCAAAAGAAATTCAAAACAGATATAGTCAGATATATAAAGATTCCCTGATGTTAATGATCTCTTCTCTCATGATAATCTTGAGTATGATCGCAAAAAACAATGTTCACACAAAAAAGATGGACACCATTCACACCAATTCACAGAGGCTGCCATTCGAGGCGACATTAAAGTAAGGTTTGGTGATATGATTGTAGCATTATCACCATGTTAGAAATTAAAATTGCACTTGTCAAAAGGCTATCAATTTATGTAGTATTATATGGTTTATTAAACTATACATTTATCATATTAAAAGACTTTTATTTACCAGGCACCGCTCTCAATTCTGGGAGAACAGCAAATAAACCATATTAATTATAACTGATCAGTCTCATTAGGATTGGAGGAGCTTTTGGCTGATACATTTACCATTGTCTTCACCTCTCAAGGAAGTTCTTTCCGATGAATGGGATGGATTTTTTCATGCAAACTAATTTGATTAATGAAATAATAGTAAAACATATGAAACGTGAAAGTAATGGTGATAATGATGAAATAAAATAAATGAAGAGAAAAAGTAAATGAGAAAGAAAATAAATGATAAAGAAAATAAGTAAATGAATGGTGACACTTGAACTCAGAGACATGTGAGGTGGTGAGGCAAGAAGTTATGTGACTCTGTCATCGAAAATAATATGAGGTACATAATGGCAGTTAACTTCTCTAAAAGGGGAAATTAATTTAACTTGGCATCAACCCTTAACAAGAAGCAGATTTGGAAGCATTTTGCATTACGAATCATCGAGTCGTGGTGGGGAGTCTCAGCGGGCTGTCCAGAGCTTGTGGACTAAGCGGGTCGGTGGTGTCGTGGGCGATCGCTACAGCTCGTCTCGTCCGCTGGTGATTCTCAGCTGGGTTGTGTGGGTATCTGTGGTCGGCGGTGTGGACGGTACTGGGGAAAAAGTCTCAAGTTCCCGAGCGGACTGGAACGATTCACCGGTGTGGAAAGGCTCGTGATTTATTCTCACAGAGTCGGTCCTGGGCAACTGAATCAGTCTGGAAGTTTAAATTGCGGGCAAACTTACCGAAAACAAAGACTTAAAAATAAGACGTTGAAAAACTTGAAACAAAATAACAATAAAAGTTCTTAGAAAACTGGAGTGAGGTCCCGCCTATCGATACCTGATCCACTAGACTGAGGAGGAGGAGTTTGGGTGTCTCTCCTTCTCAAAATGACGCAGAGTTTTTGTCTGCCTCCTTTCTTACTTGTTGCTGATAATTCCTTAACTATTGAAGGTAATTTCACTTTATGCACAAAAGTCACTCCAGGCAACACTATGTTCGAACCAATTAATGGTTTAAAAACATAAAATCTGGTGACAGTATTTTACATACAGCTTATAAAATAAGAAAACACATAATTGTGTCATGTGTCATGACACATGACACATGATGGACATCGGTCATCTTTCAGAACTCTCAGTAATATAACATTTATGACTAACTACTAAGACAATTTCTAATTACTAACTATAAAAACAGAATTTCAACACTCCTAATATATGGCAATAATCATCGTCCTTAACTGAATAATTCACAATGATCATTGTAATCTTTGTGGTTATCGTGATTTCTATATGTTGGCCACTAGATGACAACCTGGCAAAATGAAAGTTAATACATTTAAATAGTATTATTGGTATCTTGATGTCAGTTGGATTCTTTTTCACAGAAACATCTGAAGAAATAACGTGACTTCAATTACTTACTGATTTGACATTGGTTCACATTAATTCAGACTTAGGCTTAATACAAAGAGAAATTGCAGATGCAAATCATTCAGGTGAGTCTTGTAATTTATGGCCTGGTCTTAGAAGACAAGAGTTCTCCATGGGGGCTTGGATCAAACAAAATAATGTGGGTTACGTGTGAAGACAGAGAGGGAAAGAGATGGGGGAGTCTGTTGATTGGTTGATTGCTGAGGGAAAAGAAGTTGGACTGAAAGTTGAACCTCTCTCTATCTCTGGAATGGACTCTGATGGGGGGGCACCAATGCCATTTCATTCCTGAAGCGCAATGTCCAAATTGCTCTACGGAATGTTCACTTTGCTTTGTTTCCTTTGGGGCCGTTCTGGGCTGTAGAGGAGCGTCTATAGCGCCGGCTTCACATTACATCACGTCACACTCTGCTGCTCGCACCTCTACCACCGCGGACGCATGGCCGGAGCCGAGGGCAGCGGCTGGATTAAAAGTCAGTTTAAAGTCCCATTTTAGGTCACTTCTTTACCTCTCTGCTCTTGATCTGAGCCCACAGGAGTTTTAATGGTGCAGGCTTCAGGCTCCAGTCGTTGGGCACTGGGCTCGATCTACCACTTCCAATTCCGGTGACATCTTTGCATGTGCGTTACTTTGTTGAATCGTTTCCCAACTTTACCTGAATTTGGATTATGGATTTCAGATTGTTTGCGGATTGTGATATCCTAACTATTTCCTGGCTTTGACCCTCGCCTGAACTGTTTTTGGAACTGTTTCTGTTGTCGCTGTCGGATTTTGGAACATGGACTTTGGCTTGGCTAGCGCTCGGCTAGCGCTAGTTAGCCTATTAGCTTAGTATATTGCCAACTATGCCGGCATTGATGCCTACCTCCACAGACTGTGGGAACTGTTTGTGCCTGGTCGACAGACTCAGCGCTCTAGAGAAGTTGGTCTTCAAAGACGTCCATAGCCTGTGTGAGGATGTGAAGAAAAGGGATGAACTGTCTGTGCGTCTGACCTCCATCGCTAGTGCTAAAGCTAAGTACATCTCCTGCTCAATGACATCTGCTGACAACTGGACTTAGGATCCACTCTCCCATGGCCCAGATCCATTCTCACTGCAGGTGAGTCGGGTCCATCTGACGCCCCGCGGGCTGTGATAGAGGAGCCATGGCCCAAGTCCCGAGCCTGCTCCACCCCAGAGCCTTGGCCTCACAGCCACTGATTTGGACAGCCTGCCTGCGCCGCCTCCAAGAGGACGGGGCCCTCATGGCTCGGCTGCTGCTGCTGCTGTCCCTCGGAACTCCTCTGCTGCTGGACCTCCATCCATGCTTATTGTTGGCTCCTGCATGGTTCGACACATCACCCTGCCTGTGGCTAAAACCCTCTGCTACCCGGGTGCCCGCGTCCAGGATACAAACCCCAAAATCCCACAGCTGCTGGATCAAAACCCGTCTGCCTCCACTGTTCTCATCCGCGTCGGAACCAACGATCTCAGGAACAAACAATCGAAAACACTTAAAGAGGACTTTATGAAACTTATTGACAGTCTTCTACAGTCAGATCGCCGGCTTATTGTCTCCGGCTCGCTGCTGTGTCCCAGCTTTGGAGACGTAAAATTCACGCCTGTCCTTCAGCTACACACATGGCTGAAGGGATACTGCTGCTCCCTCAACATACCGTTTGTGGACAACTTTGACACATCCTTAAACCGTTAAACGTCTTCAGACACGATGGAGTACATCCAAACTTTCACGGCGCACATCTCCTTGCCATGAACATGGAACGTACGTGTATGTGACAAATAAAAATCTTGGATCTTGAATCTTGAATTCTCTGTTCACTGCTGATGTTTGGTGAGTCCGATCCACTCTACTGACATTAATGACTGTCACTCTGCTTTACAAATTCCTGTAATTATAAACCATAGACCGAAATCACGTAACTTCCCTGTAACATAAAGGAATCTAAACCATATACTACCGGTTCGGACTCCTACTCTCAGTCAGCCGCAAAGCCATGCACCCAGAACAATAAAAATGGCTTTAATAAATGTCAGGTCACTAACTATTTAGTCATTTTCACTTAATGAGCTTATAAGTACCCATAACCTCGATTTCTCTCTACTGACTGAGCCTTGGCTGGACAGAAATGGCACAGTTGCACTCATTGAACAATTAAAAAACGTATCATTAACAATAATACCAATGAAAGCTTTAACAGAATTGTAAATGTGTTACCGCTGTTCATGGCATCATCAACTGAGGATCCTGTTAACAACTTCAACCCCATAATACAAAATATCATTGATAACATTGCGCCTGTTAAAACTAAAAACATAAAAAAAAGCCCCCTGAAGAAATAGAACGCTTGTTAGGCAGCTTTAGAGAGAGAGTCACCAGGCAGAACAAAAATGGAAAAAGACAAAACTTCAGGTTCATCATGAAGTTTACAAGGATTGACTCAGGCCAGACAGTCTTTCTTCTCCAAAATCATTAATGAAAATATCAACAATAGTAAATTGCTCTTCTCCACTGTTGATCGACTTGTGAATCCATCATCTACAACCCCGTCAGAGCTCTCCACTAAAGAATGTGAAGAGTTTGCTAAATTCTTCAGTAACAAAATTTTAGCTATCAACAGAATATTAGTACCTCAACATCCAGAAATGGACCTACTCTACAGTTCTTCAGTACTATGACTGCAGCCATGTCTCATTTTGTCCCCTTGGACAAAAAAAACTGGACAAAATTGTTGGTCAGCTCAGGTCCTCCGCCTGCTGCCTGGACCCTCTCTACCACATTTTTTAAAACAGTTTTTAACTGCCTAGCACATGAGGTATTAGAAATTTTAAACGGCTCCCTTCAATCAGGTATATTTCCTGCACTATTAAAGCAGCTGTCATTTAACCACCAATGAAGAAGAGCAATCTCGATGCAACAGTTATTGCTAACTATAGGCCCATTTCCAACCTGCCGTTCCTTAGCAAAATACTTGAAAAAACAGTTTATTATTGTTGACCATCAGATTTTATTAGTGAGATTACAAAAATGGGTCAGCCTTTTTGGCCTGGTTCTAAACTGGCTCAGAACCTACCTACGGGACAGGCAGTTCTTTGTGTCTATTGGAGATTTTGTGTCGAACAAAGTGAATATTATATGTGGAATGCCCCAAGGTTCGATTCTGGGCTCATTATTGTTTAACCTCTTTCAAAAAAAAACCCCAAACTGCTTTTATTGGTTCTTTCAGCATTCAACAGGGAAGGGAAACCAATGCTCCCACTTGCACATATTATAAAGAGACACAAAATAAATGACCATAATTATGCAGATGATTCACAACTGTACATATCCCTATCTCCTGATGAACTACTCCCCATTCACTCCTTCACTCAATGTATTAATGAAATGAATGCATGGATGTCATAGAACCTTTTACAACTGAACAAAGATAAAACAGAAATACTAATCTTTGGTGCAAAGGCTCAGAGATAGAAATTGCAGGTCATCTCAGTCCTCTGTCCCTGGACAGAAAGAATGACGCCAGAAATCTGGGTGTAATCATAGACGGCGATCTAAATTTTAAGAGCCATATCAATCACATCACAAAATCAGCCTTCTACCATCTAAAAAAACATTTCAAAATTAAGAACCTTCCTGTCAAAAGCAGACTCTGAAAAATTAATCCATGCATTCATAACGAGTAGATTGGACTACTGTAATGGCCTATTCACCGGCCTCCCGAAATCAGCTGTGCAGCGGCTGCAGTTAATCCAAAATGCGGCTGCACGTGTTCTCACTGGGACAGAACAGTTTGAACACATCACACCGGTTCTTTGATCTCTACATTGGCTCCCTGTATAAACTGGGATTTATTTTTAGGATTCTGCTACTTGTATAAAAAGCTATAAATGGCCCTGCACCTCAGTATATAAAATAAATGCTAATTATACAGGAACCAGCAAGAACTCTCATGTCCACAGGCAGTGGTCTTTTAACCATCCCTCGTACCAACACTCAAGCAGGGGAAGCTGCTTTCTGTATCTATGCCCCAAGTAAATGGGACACCCTGCTAAAAGACATCAGAGGCCCCCACACTCAACACTTCTAAAAGCAAGTTGAAAACCTTGCTGTTCACTACAGTCTATAACGGACTTCTGTGTGTGTGTGTGTGTGTGTGTGTGTGTGTGTGTGTGTGTGTGTGTGTGTGTGTGTGTGTGTGTGTGTGTGTGTGTGTGTGTGTGTGTGTGTGTGTGTGTGTTCTCTATGTTGTGAGATTTGTATGTGTGCTCTGTATCCTGTGAGATCTATTTATTCTGCACTGACTGTTCTAATGATCTTATCTTAATGATATTACCATTCTTTTTAAATGACCAGCTGACAGCTGACAACAATGTTCTTCCTTTGATCTCTTTGATTTCTTATGCTTGCACAGACATTTTCTGCTGCTGTTTATGTTGGTTCTGTCGTTGTTTATGTTTCTGTTGTTGTTTCTGTTGTTGCTGCTGTTTCTGTTGGTTCTGTCGTTGTTTATGTTTCTGTTGTTGTTTCTGTTGTTGCTGCTGTTTCTGTTGTTTTTTTCTGTTGTTGCTGCTGTTTCTGTTGTTGCTGTTGTTGCTGCTGTTTCTGTTGTTGTTTCTGTTGTTGCTACTGTTGCTGCTGTTTCTGTTGTTTTTTCTGCTGCCGCTGCGGTTGCTGTTTTTGTTGTTGCTGTTGTTTCTGTTGTTGTTTCTGTTGTTGTTGCTGCCGCTGTTTCTGTTGTTGCTGTTGTTGCTGCTATTTCTGTTGTTGTTTCTGTTGTTACTGCTGTTTCTGTTGTTGTTTCTGTTGCTGCTGTTGTTGCTGCTGTTTCTGTTGTTGTTTCTGTTGTTGCTACTGTTGCTGCTGTTTCTGTTGTTTTTTCTGCTGCCGCTGCGGTTGCTGTTTTTGCTGTTGTTTCTGTTGTTGCTGCTGTTTCTGTTGTTGTTGCTGCCGCTGTTTCTGTTGTTGCTGTTGTTGCTGCTATTTCTGTTGTTGTTTCTGTTGTTGCTGCTGTTTCTGTTGTTGTTTCTGTTGCTGCTGTTGTTGCTGCTGTTTCTGTTGTTGTTTCTGTTGCTGCTGTTTCTGTTGTTGTTTCTGTTGTTGCTACTGTTGCTGCTGTTTCTGTTGTTTTTTCTGCTGCCACTGCGGTTGCTGTTTTTGTTGTTGCTGTTGTTGCTGTTGTTTCTGTTGTTGATGCTAGTGTTGCTACTGTTGTTGTTGTTGTTTTTGTTGCTGCCGCTGTTTCTGTTGTTGCTGTTAGTGCTGCTGTTTCTGTTGTTTCTGTTATTCTTGCTTCTGTTGTTGTTGTTGCTTCTGTTGTTGTTGTTTCTGTTGCTGCTGCTGGTGTTGTTGTTGCTGCTGCTGTTGTTGTTGTTTCTGTTGCTGCTACTGTTGTTGTTTCTGCTGTTGTCGTTGTTTCTGTTGTTGCTGCTGCTGTTGCTGCTGTTGTTGCTGTTGTTGCTGCTGCTGTTGCCACTGCTGTTGTAGTTGTGTTTGTTGTTGTTGTTGCTGCTGCTGTTGTTTATGTTTCTGCTGTTGCTGCTGCTGTTGTTGTTGTTGTTGCTGTTTCTGTTGTTGCTGTTGTGTCTTTTGTTGCTGCTGTTGCTGTTGTTGTTTCTGTTGTTGCTGCGGTTGCTGTTGCTGCTGTTTCTGTTGTTGCTGCTGCTGTTGTTGCTGTTGCTGCTGCTTTTTCTGGTGTTTCTGTTGTTGCTGCTGCTGTTGTTGCTGTTGTTGTTACTGTTGCTGCTGTTTTTGCTGCTGTTTCTGTTGTTTCTGTTGTTGCTGTTGTCTCTGCTATTCTATTGTTGCTATTGTTTCTGTTGTCGCTGTTGTTTCTGTTGTTGCTGTTGTTTCTGTTGTTGCTGTGGTTTCTATTGCTGCTGTTTCTGTTGTTGTTGTTGCTGCTGTTGTTGCTGCTGTTTCTGTTGTTGTTGTTTCTGTTTTTGCCGTTTTTTCTGCTGTTTCTGTTGTTGCTGCTGTTTCTGTTGTTGCTGTTGTTTCTGTTGTTGCTGTTGTTTCGGCCGTTGCTGCTGTTGCTGCTGTTTCTGTTGTTTCTGCTGTTTCTTTTGTTGTTTCTGTTGCGGCTGCTGTTGCAGTTGCTGTTGTTTCTGTTGTTGTTGCTAGTGTTGCTTCTGCTGTTTTTGTTGCTGCTGGTGTTGCTGTTGTTGTCGTTGTTTCTGTTGTTACTTCTGCTGTTGCTGCTGTTGTTGCTGCTGCTGTTGCCACTGCTGTTGTTGTTGTTTTAGCTGATGTTTCTGTTGTTGTTTCTGTTGTTGCTGTTGTTTCTGTTGTTTCTGTTGTTGCTATTGTTTCTGTTGTCGCTGTTGTTTCTGTTGTCGCTGTTGTTATTGTTGCTGTTGTTTCTGTTGTTGCTGTTTCTGCTGCTGTTTCTGTTGTTGTTTCTGTTGTTGCTGCTGCTGTTTTGCTGTTGTTGCTGTTGCTGCTGTTGTTCCTGTTGTTTCTTTTGTTGCTGCTGTTTCTGTTTCTGTTGTTGCTGTGGTTGCTGTTTCTGTTGTTGTTTCTGTTGTTGCTGTGGTTGCTGTTTCTGGCGGTGGCACGGTGGCGCAGTGCATTGCACTGCTGCCTCACAGCAAGAAGGTCCTGGGTTCGATTCCCGCCTGGGGCGCTGTTGGCACCGTGCTCCGGCGGGTTATCTCCCAAATAGGAGCCTTTCTGTGTGGAGTTTGCATGTTCTCCCCGTGCTCACATGGGGTTTCCTCCACCTCACGTCAGTAAGGACCCCCACCAAAAAAAAAACATGCACCCATCATTGTCTGACCAGCAATGGACATTTATCACCTGGTCCCCATTCGCGTCCACGTATGCTGCCCACTGCTCCTGGCTGTGCCCCCGGAGGAAGGACAAGCCAGGATGGGTCAAAAGCAGAGAATTCATTTCACCGGCCACCATCAATGTGCGTGTGTGTGTGTGCAAGCATGTGTTATAGTGTGGTGTGTTGCGTGATAAATAAAGACTGTTTCTTTCTTTCTTTCTTTCTTCTTTCTTTCTGTTGTTGTTTCTGTTGAGCAGCCGTTGCTGCTCTTTCTGTTGGTGCTGTTGTTTCTGTTGTTGTTGCAGTTTCTGTTGTTGTTTCTGTTGCTGCGGTTGCTGTTGCTTCTCTTGTTTCTGCCGCTCTTGTTGCTGTTGTTGCGGTTGTTGCTGTTGTTGCTGTTGTTGCGGTTGTTGCTGCTGCTTCTGCTGGTGCTTCTGCAGCTGCTGCTGCTGCTGTTGTTGCTGTTGTTATTGTTTCTGTTGCTGCTGCTGTTGCTGCTGTTTTTTCTGCTCTTCTGTTGTGTCTGTTGTTGCTGTTGCTTCTTTTGTTGCTGCTGCTGTTGTTGCTCTTGTTTCTGTTCTTGCTGCTATTGCTGTTTCTGCTTCTGCTGCTGTTGCTGCTGTTGTTGTTGTTGTTTCTGTTGCTGCTGCTGTTGCTGCTATTTTCGCTGCTCTTCTGTGGTTGTTTCTGTTGTTGCTGTTGTTTCTGTTGTTGCTACTGTTTCTGTTGTTGTTTCTGTTATTGCTTCTGTTGCTGCTGTTTCTGTTGTTGCTATTGTTTCTGCGTTTGCTGTTGCTGCTGTTTCTGTTTTTGTTACTGTTGTCTTCGTTGTTTTTTTTTGTTACTGCTGCTGTTGTTGTTTCTCCTGTTGTTGTGGTAGATTTTGTTGTTGTTTTTGTTGTTGTTGATGATGGTGTTGTTGTTGCTGCTACTGGTGTTGTTGTTGTTTCTGTTGCTGCTGCTGATGTTGTTGTTGGTGCTGTTTCTGTTGTTTTTGTTTTTGCTGTTGTAGTTGTTTCTCATGTTGATGCGGTTGCTGTTTCTGTTGTTGCTGCTGTTGTTGTTGCTATTGTTGCTGCTGCTGTTGTGGTTTCTGTTGTTGCAGCGGTTGCTGTTGCTGCTGTTTCTGTTGTGCTGCTGCTGTTGTTTCTTTTGTTGCTGCTGTTTCTGTTGTTTCTGTTGTTGCTGCTGTTGCTGCTGTTGCTGCTGTTGCTGCTGTTGCTGTTGTTGCTGCTGCTTCTGTTGTTGTTTCTGTTGCTACTATTATTGCCTCTGCTGCTTCTGCTGCTGTTGCTGGTGTTGTTGTTTCTGTTTCAGCCGCTGTTGCTGCTGTTTTTTCTGTTTTTCTGTTTGTTGTTGCTGTTGTTTCTGTTGTTGCTGCTGTTTCTGGTGTTGTTTCTGTTGTTGCTGCTATTGTTGCTGCTGTTTTTTTTCTGTTGTTGCTGCTGGTGCTGTTGCTGCTGTTTCTGTTGTTGTTTCTGTTGTTGCTGCTGCAGTTGCTGCTGCAGTTGCTACTGCTGCAGATGTAGTTGTTTTTATTGTTGTTTTTGTTGTTGTTTCTGTTGTTGCTATTGTTTCTGTTGTCACTGTTGTTTCTGTTGTTGTTGTTGCTGTTGTTGCTGTGGTTGCTGCTGTTTCTGTTGTTGCTATTGTTTCTGTTGTCACTGTTGTTTCTGTTGTTGTTGTTGCTGTTGTTGCTGTGGTTGCTGCTGTTTCTTTTGTTGTTTCTGTTGTTGCTGCTATTGTTGCTGCTGTTTTTTCTGTTGTTGCTGCTGGTGCTGTTGCTGCTGTTTCTGTTGTTGTTTCTGTTGTTGCTGCTGCAGTTGCTGCTGCAGTTGCTGCTGCTGCTGTTGTTTTTATTGTTGTTTTTGTTGTTGTTTCTGTTACTGCTGCTGTTGTTGTTGCTGCTGTTGTTGCTATTGTTGCTGCTGTTTCTGTTGTTTCTGTTGTTGCTGCTGTTGCTGCTGTTGCTGCTGTTGCTGTTGTTGCTGTTGTTGCTGCTGCTTCTGTTGTTGTTTCTGTTGCTACTATTATTGCCTCTGCTGCTTCTGCTGCTGTTGCTGGTGTTGTTGTTTCTGTTTCAGCCGCTGTTGCTGCTGTTTTTTCTGTTTTTTTGTTTGTTGTTGCTGTTGTTTC
>NC_137202.1:3301356-3343856 GCF_960531495.2 Zeus faber | reverse complement strand
TCCTGACCTCCAGTTATAGACCCATAAGGCTAATTAATTGTGATTCAAAGATCATTAGATAAACAGTAACCAACAGAATTGAGAAAGTAATTTCATTTATAATTGACCCAGACAAAACAGGCTTTGTCCAGGGTAGACACTAATCCAGCAATACGCACCGTTTGTTCAGTCTATTCATTCTATTCAGCATATCTCAAAGGAACAACTTAAATAACTGTTTTTGCCTCTTTAGATGCCGAAAAAACATTTGAGAGAGTTAACTGGACTTTCCTCTTTTCCACCCTCAACTAATTTGGCTTTAGAGAGTCACTGATTCAATGGATCAAAATTCTCCATCTGCTTCTATTATCACCATTGGTCACACGGCGTCACAGCGTTTCACTCTTCAACATGGCACAAGACAAGGATGTCCGCTCTCCACTTAACTATTCCCCATCTTTATTGAACCCCTCCTGGAGGCCATCCATCAAACAGTAATATCGTTGGCATACAAACAGGAAACTCTGTTCAAAAAATCTGTTTATATGCAGACGGCATTTGGTTATATTTACAGAACCCAAAATCATCCCTGCCGGAAGTGTTCAATTTTATATCTACATTTTCAGCTATCTCAGACTATTCAATGAATTGGATTAAAACCAAAATCTCATTGGGGAGGACTGTAATGTTGTAACCCAGAAACTTCCCTTAATCATCACAACAGGCAGCATTAGATACCTTGGTATTGATATCTCCACCAGTCTGTCAGATTTGTTTACCCTTAACTTTACCCCATCGCTCAAATCTACTGGACAAGTCCTAATTCTACCCATCTCACTAATTGATAGGATAGCAGAAGTGAAAGTGAATATACTTCCAAAAATAAACTATATATTTTCAATGAACCCAGTGCAACCAACAGTACATTGGTTCAATACTCTAGACTCAATAATTAATAAATTGTATTGAAAACACAAGACATCGAGAATTAAACTAGCAACACTACAGAAAAACCAAGACTGTGGAGGCCTAGCAGCCCCAAACTTTAGATACTACTATCTAGCGAACCATCTTCAATTTATAATTAAGTGGTTACAACCAGAGCAACAATTGGGCCATGGATGGTGAGACATTGAACAAACAGAATATCAGGATTTATCATTATCTGATCTCCCATTCCTCACTGAATCAATAAAGAAAAATAATTGCTTCAAAAACTCATTCATCGCAACGAATCTCTGTCAGCCAGAGATTCAACAAACTCAATGGTCACACTCCATCTCCAAACAAATTCATTACAATCTGGTACAACCTGGATTTTCTATTCAAAAACAATCCAATAATCTTCAGGTCTTGGAAACGACAAGGAATTACTAATCTGAAACACATTTTGAAAACAATTCCCTTATATCTTTCCCAACCCTAATCCAAAGGTATAATATCAGTGGTCACCGTTTCCTGCAATTCCTTCAACTACAGCAGTCTCTAAAAGTAAAAATCATATTAACAAACAACATCCTGCAACTACCTCCGATGATTGCACATCTTACTCATAAAGTTAATTTAAAAAATACCTTTCCTAGAATATACAAACTTATTCTTATTTGAAACAGAGAATGGGAATGGGAAAGAGACCTTGCTGCTTTCACCATTATCAACTTCTGGAAGCTTACTGTATTTGTAACAAGACGTTTTCTATGACCCGCAATTCCAAAATGCAACTCATCTAGTAAAACGTTTTGCATAGAGCAGATATCACTCAACTCAAAATGTTCAGAATGGATCAAGGCGCTTGCTCTCACTGTTCCCTCAATACCAGAGATGACTACTTTCATGCCATCTGGCTCTGCCCACCTATCCAGACATTCTGGACTAACTATCACCAAGAAGCTAGCTTCTCGGTCACAGCATTCCAGTCTCCCCGTCGATATGTCTCCTCAGTCGACCCACCACTCAAACACCACGAACCCATTTTGATCGCCTTAACAATCTCCAAGAAAGTAATAATACTCAATTGGAAAAACAGAAATAATCTCGCCACATCCCAATGGTTACACTTATTAATAGAATACATCTCAATGGAAAAACTATTGGCAATATCCAAAAACAAGGTTGGTAAATTTAACGAAATATGGGCGGCTTTTATCACTAACATAACTGCATCCATGAGTCTTCCCAAGTCTGGGCAATGTCATGGTCTTTCGGGTCTCACTGCAGCCCTGCGGTCAGGTACGTGCTGTGCTGCTGTAGGGACGTCCTTGACGCTTGGTGTTGTAGCCATGTTGGGGTCCTGGGCCCCTCTGGAGGGTAGGGGGCCTGTTCTTATCTCTGGGTTGCACCAGACTCTAGGGGTGCCTGCAGCTGGCTTCCGTGTGCTGGTTTGGGGTGCGGTTGCGGGTTTGGGGCTTGGGTCTGGGCACGCTGGCCCCGTAATCGGTTGGTTGGTGCGCCGATGGGGTTGCCCACCCTGTGGGCGGGGTTGCGGGGCTTGCATGTCCATCTGCGTCCTGTGTTTGGTGGGTGGCTGGCCGTGCCGGGGCTGGTTGGATGTTCCGTCTGGTCGTTGGACCTGGCGGGACCTATGTCTGACTGGGTGTGCTAAGTGCGGACTCCCTATGTGGGGAGGGGGGAAGACTCCCTTGGTGGCACCTGACTTTCTGGGTATTGGCTCTCTGGCGCTCTCGGTGCTCGGGGCACTTGACGCTGGGGGGCCGGGCTGTGGGTGGGGGGCCATCTGGTTGTGTGTGTTGCGGCCAGGGGCTGCTCAGGGGCCTGCTGGGGTGGCCCACCATAGTGGGGGCGCATAGCAGGCAGCTCTGCACCTGTGGCTGGTCGCTGTGGGTTGGGTACTTCCTGGTACGAGGGGGGTGTGCTGGGGCACAACTGGGTCAGATGTGGGATCTGCATGCCCACTGCCCGGCCTAGTGTACCCCTGCGTCGATCTAATTGTGCTTCACCTATCTCTCTCAGTGCCATAACTCAAATTCAGTAAACACAAATTCACACAATACAAATTCAGGCTTTACAGGACAGGTGGGGTGCGAGCTACACACACACACACACACACACACACACACACACACACACAGACACACACACACACACACACACACACACACACACACACACACACACACACACAGACACACACACACACACACACACACACACACACACACACACACACACACAGGCGGACTCATCACAGGCACACTCCCAAACACTCTCCTGATGACATCCTTCTACTTTTCTCCCCCATTTACTGCCATAGCTATCACAGGAAGAGGCCACGTGCTGAATTGCTGTTTCAATTTTCCTGGACTTAATTAATTATTTTTTGTCGATACATGTTGTCGTCTGATGTTTCTATGTTTATGTTTCTCCATGTCCTTGTTTGTTTCTATATTTATTTGTCTCAGCCGTGGACTAATGCAGATGACTGAAAATCATCCCAGGACACGTTTTTTATTTTCCTTGTCCTGGGGTCACTATTCGCCTGAATAATGCTTTTGTAAACAACAACTATGCTGCTGTGACAACCGCTGCAGTCAACATGCTGATTTATGTATCTCTGCACCTTTAGTACCCTCTGTGTTCCAATTAACCAGCAGATATTTGCACAGGGCCTTAATTTTGGTTTGTAAAATATTCATCAGTGCTTTTTTCCACCAATTCCATTCCTATCCAGAGGCACGTCAACCCACTGTACACACAGTGAGTGAACTTTGAAGAAACAAAGTTCGAGGAAGTAAGTTCATGCAAACTTTAAAAGCCCATTAAAACTTGAATCCCCATTAAGACGAGCAGTTAGGCTTGCGGATGTGGGGAACAAATAACCAGCCCTTTGTAGTGGAGGTTTGTAAAGTGGCGTGGGAACTAGACAGCGGCTCAGGGTCAAATCCTTTGGTACAGAAAACCAGAGGAACGACGTCTTGTGTGTGTTCAAAGGACTCAGGAAGTCAGATGTAACCGTTTGTTAACTTTGCAACTTTAAAATGTGTTTTCTCTGCATTTTGGCCCCCCATCCATTCAAAAACTGTGTTTTAGGTCTCTGGAAGCGAAGCTTTTGTAAAACGTCTTCTAGGGTGAAGACTTTTCAAAGCTCTTTTCCGTGTCTTCGTGAGGAGGAAGTAAAACGGAGCTTCTTAAATACGCTGACGTTGGGACGTCAACTTTCGCATGGACTGTTGTGTTGTTCCCTGTGTCTCCATTAAAAGTTTAAAAGCCTCTCCCACTATAGGAATGACATCCATAAAGTGTTATGTATGAATATTATGAAGAAGATCAATGCCCATGGTCCTAATGTTTTTCTGTGGTGTTTTACAACATATTATCCCTCCCTCTTTTTTTTGTGTTCTAGCATGGATGGACACTTTATTTTTAAACGGAGGAGAGAAAAATCTTTATATGTATGGGTGAGGCCTTAGTTTGATCCCACCCTGTATGTTTTGATTCACAGAAGTGGATTACTTCACTTTTACAGGATAGCGTCACCATGGTAACACATGTTGCCCCCACCCCCCCTATTAGGTTCCTGACGCCATCTCCAGCTGATTAAATATTTACCCTGATTTTGGCTCTTTGTGGAGCTGGAAATTCAATGGCATAGTGAAATGGTCGTGAATTTATAACCAAGGTTCACACGTTCGATTATAATTCATAATAAGGTCATAACTTGGATCCCTGCGAGTTTCAGCTTCCAAGCGTGACCAGCATGAGACCATCATTTCCAATGTCCAATCCAAATTTGGACTAAGGACGATGACCCGGAACACATCACTGAACTCTCGTGGAACTTTAAATAGTCTGCTCTCTGATGTAGGTATCAATATATTATTGTAAAGACACTGTACATTTGGTCGGTTTTCAATAATACAAATTGTTGATTGCATCCCTTAAATCCCATTAGCTCATTTTCCATCAGCATTGCACTGAACTTTCTGATTCGGGTCAAGTTCGAGCGAATAGAAGTTTTGATGGAAAAGGCTAATGATTGTGAAAATCACTCATCGGTGTGTTGAGGGAGATTGATGCAGTGATTTCCCCGTAAACACTCTGCACAGCCCTGAATAGAGGCTGATGGGCTTGTTTGGTGATTTTTTTAGTTTTCTCTTCAGTTTCTCATGATTGTAATCACATTCTCTGTTGTCAGAACAAGATGAGGACATTTCCCCCCCGCTGAAATCCAAGAAAGAGCCATCGTCCCCAAAGAAACCTCCCATTGTGTTTCTGTTTTTTTTAAATATGTCTCGATTCGCAGAGTCGAAGTCGACATCCTCGTGGTGTGTGATTGATGGCTGCATTCAAGCCATAACAAGGCGGCTGATGAGAGGAAAAAAACACAATTACTAAAATGACATGCTGCACTGATTAGTTAATTAGCGTTGATTAAATAAAAAACATCATTATTCTTGATCTTTAATCCTAAAATGACAGCAGCGTTGAGCTGCTGCGGAATAATAATCATAATGATAAGGGATTTGGCCCCCGGCAGATCTCTCACCAGAGACGGAGAATTTGAATAAATATAATAAAACTTCAGACAGTGCTCACTGTGACCACATCCTATGACCATATCTTTGCTCCCACTGATGATGACGACGATGACGATGACAATGATGATGATGATGATGATGATTATGATCACGTGTCATGTTGATTGTATGAGTTTGTCCTGTTAACGTGCCTTTAACTTTGACCCTGCCTGGGATGGAAAGACAGCTGCCCACCCTAATTTTAATATTGTCCACACTCCTCGCATGTTTATTTTGTTGAATATTTGGAGATCTGGCAGTTTTGCTGTGTGGCTGCTCTGTTTATTCTCTGTGGAGTACACTAGATCTGAGTAGAATGAAATGATATCAAATGAAGGAAAGGGTTAAATCTCCAGGTCACTAAATTGGTAGGAACTAAAATGGAACGGAAAAGTAGGCAGTAGTGAGCAAACATGTTGGTATTATGGAAAATACCATGAAATGAGTTTTTAAGAATTTATAAAACAATAACAACAGTATTCTTAAAAAAATGTTTGTCAATTAAAAACGTTGTTGCCTATTAAAAGTTGTGCCAATGATTTGGCGACTCATTTTCAGTTCCCTCGTGGACCACTAGGGGCAACGGCCTACCGCGTGCAAATCACTGGAATGCACCAATTTATATAGCGTTACACAGGACAACACACACACGCACGCATGCACGCACGCACACACACGCACAGACACACACTCTCTCTCTTGTGCCTTTACATCATTAGAGTGAAATCACTTCAAAGGACTCCATCCCTCTCTCCATCATCCCTCCATCATCCCTGTCATCCCTGTGATGGTGGGACACTGATTGGCAGAGCACGTCGGGATGAGCGCGCACGTAAACGAACGCGCGTTTCATGTGTGGCTCCCAACTGCGCCTCATTAAGTCCCATAAATCTTCCAGGGAAATCAGCCGGAGTTTTGCGGAAAACGTCTTGTTTTCCGTGCTGTGTGTGTGTGTGTGTGTGTGTGTTTGTGTGTGTGTGTGTGTGTGTTTGTGTGTGTGCGCGCGTGCCTGCTTTTTTGCGGGTGTCTGAATATGCGTGATGTGTGTGTGTGTGTGTGTGTGTGTGTGTGAGGCTCTGATTGGCCTGTCCAGACTTAAGAGAGAGGGACTGATGAAAGACATACTTTTTGGCCTTCAAGGTTCCTTTATGTGCAGTAAGTCATGTCACAATAGCAGAAGCTTGATTATGAAGGAAACAATGAACAAAAAAATGGAGACAAACCAGAGGAAAATCACGGGTAAATAATGAGGGAAGCATCCTGGACAGAGCACAGCGCCTCCCCAACACCCCACACACATTTGAGCGAGAGAGAGAGAGAGACAGACTGATGAGAGAGAGAGAGCGAGAGATGTCGCAGATTTGTGCATGGGACGGGGCAAACATATCAACAAATGTCAAGAAGCTCTTCCTCCGTCTCTCATCTCTCCTTTTCCTCCATCTTTCCCTGCCTTGTTCACTGTATTTGCAGCCCCCCCCCCCTTCCTCTCTTTCTCCCTCTCTCCATCCTTTCACTCTCTGCTGCTCTCCTTTCCTATGTCATTCATTTTCCACGGCTGCGTGCTCGCCATGGATGTGACACTCGGCGCTGACTGTGGGGTTTTAGGGTGGAAGGATTAAAGACCCCCGTCGCTCCTCACGCCTCTGATATACTGTCAGCTCACACCCTTCTCCTCAGCCTCTCTCTCTCACGCACACACACACACCCACAGACACACACCCACACACACACACACACACACACACACACACACACACACACACACACACACACACACACACACACACACACACACACACACACACACACACACACACCCACACACACAATCTCAAAGGAGTCATTGCTCTTACAGTGTTAACCCAGCTCTCTCTCTTTCTCTCTCTCTCTCTCTCTCTCTCTCTCTCTCTCTCTCTCTCTCTCTCTTTCAGTTTGGGAAACATACATTTATTACCAAAGCAAATGCGAAAACGAAACGGTATAAATATAGAACAATGCTCTAAAAATTTGAAATTTGTACATTGCTGTTAAAAACTATATATATATATATATATATATCATGTAACTCAAAGTAAAAATAGAATAGAAAATCTTCAGCTAAAAAAAATAAAATAATATGAAATATATAAATATATACATATACATAACTATAGATAGATAACCTAAAACAAAAAAAGAAAAATGTATACACGGCAACATTTTATATATATATATATATATATATATATATATATATATATATATATATATATATACTGTATATATCCAAATACTCTGTCTTCCCCCTTACTCTCTCTCTATCTCTCTCTCTCTCTCTCTCCTTCTCCCACTAATGAGGCAGCATGTCTGGCTGTTTCTGTTCTCAGTGCTTTATAAAGACAACAGACGCTTGTTTTTGAAGAAAAATCCACTTTGGCCACAGCCTGAGGGCAATAACAGTTTTTATTCCTTCAGCCCAAACATCTGCACCATGACACAGGGAGCCTTCTTTACCTCCATATCTCTCCCACTCTGTCACTCCATCCTCTCGGTATCGACGAGCAGCGGGGTGAGACCGCAGGTAGTGGGGAGTGGAGTGCTGGGCCTGGAGCATTTCAGCAGAGGAGAGAGAGAGAGAGACAGAGACAGAGACAGAGCGAGAGCGTTCCACAAGTCTTCATGAGCCTCCGCCATTCAATTATTCAGTCTGCAGCAGAGCAGGTGGTGATGGTGACGGATGGAGCAGGAGGAAGTCAGACAGAGGCCACGAGCCCACCACTAGTCACAGGTGATAGAGCCGCCATTGGCTTGTAACGACATCCCAGCTATAACCTTACAGTTGGATATGACATGATGAGGTATCTTTTGAGATTAGGGACATTAAAAGGAGATACAGAGTGCAAGAGCGGGCCACCTTAATCTGCAAATGAACAACAAGATTAATAAAAAAAAAAGCCCCAGAATAGAAACACATTGGAGCTTGGTAACAAAATAAAGTAAAATCGGAAAACTGGATTTTGTATATCAATGTTGTTATGCTTTGTGCCCATTTTTTTCTCGTTCTACTGTTCGCGTCCTTTGTCCTCTCCCCGCTTTACTGTGACAAGACAATAACTACCTCATCACTATACAGCATGCAATTGTCAGTGCGAGAAACAAAGGATAAAAAGGGACAGGGAGGCAGGATACTTACGCAGCTAATGGTACGGGGCAGAAAAACCTCCCAGAACACACAACCCTGTTTATCCAAACTCCCATGGGAACGCTGACGGTGGTTGGGGAAACGGGAATGAATGTGAAAACGATTCCTAAATCAATCCTCGGGGTTTGTTTCAACTCGCCAGAAGCAAAAACACAAAAATCCAACAGAAGTATCCACAAACACAAAAATAAATCGGAACATCCGATTAAATATATTTGTTTAACTATAACTTTAGCAGTATCCCTCTCAGCTTGTTGCCGTGAAAGTTAATACACAAATATTTTGCACTCTGCAGCTCAAGAGCGAGGTTAGGGGGCAAAAAAAGTTTGGTTTCCATTGACCGGTAAACTCGGATAACTGGAATTTGGATAAACTACTCCTCGGATAATCTATTCTTATACCATCCCTACTATTTCACCCTGATTATTGATTGGTAGAGTTTGTTGCTGTTGATTGGTCAATGGGCTGCGTATCACCAGAGGGTGGAAATCTCACCCTCACTCTTTAGTTCATTGTCTTTTCCCCTGTGATGTACTCAGCTCCGCTCAGCGCCCAGAAGGAAATCAATGCGGCTCCAAATTTACTCCATACATTTTTTTTTTTGTAAATAATTTAACATTAATATTGAGCTACAGTGAAGAATTCTCACAGGAATGACAGGACCATCATTGTCACTAGTTATTTAAGATTTGAATAGCCTGCAGTTACTTCCCTCAACAATGTGCCACAACCAGAGATCCAATCCTGGCTTCCCTGTGGTGTGCCATCTCCACCCGTATCAGTTCTGATCTTCACCTGTATCAGATCCCATTTGGAAGCTCCAGTTCTCCATCTCCTCTAGTAGCAGATCCCATCTCCACCAGTATAGGGTCCCATCTCCACTAGTATCAGTTCTGATCTCCACCAGTATCAGATCCCATCTGGAAGCTCCAGTTCTCCTTCTCCTCTTGTAGCAGGTCCCATCTCCACCATAATAAGGTCCCATCTCCACCACGATCAGTTCTGATCTCCACCAGTATCAGATCCCATCTAAAAGCTCCAGTTCTCCATCTCCTCTCGTAGCAGGTCCCATCTCCATCACTATAAGGTCCCATCTCCACCAGTATCAGTTCTGATCTCTACCAGTATCAGATCCCATCTGGAAGCTCCAATTCTCCATCTCCTCTTGTAGCAGGTTGCATCTCCACCAGTATAAGGTCCCATTTCCACCAGTATCACTTCTCATCTGGAAGCTCCAGTTCTCCATCTCCTCTAGTAGCAGGTCCCATCTCCACCAGTATAAGGTCCCATCTCCACCAGTATCTATTCTCATCTCCACCAGTATCAGATCCCATCTGGAAGCTCCAGTTCTCCATCTCCACTAGTAGCAGGTCCCATCTTTACCAGTATCCAGTCTCATCTCCACCAGTATCAGTTCTGATCTCCACCAGTGTCAGATCCCATCTGAAAGCTCCCGTTCTCGATCTCCACCAGTATCCGGTCCCATCTGGAAGCCCCAGTTCTCCATCTCCACCAGTATCCGGTCCAGTCTCCACCGGTATCACTTCTGATCTCCACCAGTATCAGATCCCATCTGGAAGCTCCAGTTCTCCATCTCCTCTCATAGCAGGTACCATCTCCACCAATATGAGGTCCCATATCCAGCAGTATCAGATTTGATCTCCATCAGTATCAGATCCCATCTGGAAGCTCCAGTTCTCCATCTCTTCTCGTAGCAGCTCCCATATCCATCAGTGTAAGGTCCCATCTGGAAGCTCCAGTTCTCCATCTTTTCTGGTAACAGGTCCCATCTCCACCAGTATCCGGCCACATCTCCACCAGTATCAGTTCTGATCTTCACCAGTATCAGATCTCATCTGGAAGCTCCAGTTCTCCATCTCCTCTAGTAGCAGGTCCCATCTCCACAAGTATCCGGTCCCATCTCCACCAATATCAGTTCTGATTTGCAAAAGTATCAGATCCCATCTGGAAGCTCTAGTTCGCCATCTCCTCTAGTAGCAGGTCCCATCTCCACCAGTATAAGATCCCATCTCCACCAGTATCCGGTCCCATCTCCACCAGTATCAGGTCCAGTATCTGGACTCTCTTCAGGGTTAGAAGAACTATCGGAATGCTTCTTGTCATGATTTACAGCATGTTCCATCAAATTCTGTTGTATCATTCGTCCTCAAGCTAAACCGGGACATTATGAAATGTTATTTTCATTCTTTTCATCTTTTCTTCTTCATTCCTGATTGAACTTCTTTTGGTCGCCTGTGATTTGTGTTGGAACTTTTGAAATGGTCCCTGCTAACAGCACAATAATGCATGACAGGCTCCACTCCCTCTCTCATTATTGTCATCATCTTAGTAGAGCATTTCAATTTGGCGGCGGTGTTTATTGATTTTGGTAAAATATTTTGCATGTCTAACCACCAACTCCATGATTGGTAGTTAGACAATGAATGCATGCTGGGCGTTCCGGTATAGGTCGAACCGCTCAGCTCGAGCGAAGGTAAGGGAGAACAGGGGAGAGACACAGAGAGAGAGAGAGAGAGAGAGAGAGAGAGAGAAGCGGAGGACAGAGCTCAACCCCGCAGGGGGGGAATGGAGATTAATGAAATCCCCAGGGTTCCTTGAAAGTCCTTTTGGACAGCAGGCATTTCTAGATCTCTCACCATCTGGTCTCTCGCTCTGATGTTATCGACGACGGGAAAGAGGCACTTGTCAGAAGACATATTTAATCAACATATTTTCTCTCCTTTGTCAACGCTCGCCCCCCTTCCAAAGAATTTGCCCTTCGAAAAGTCATTATAATTTAGTGTCATCTTGTCTTTTAACCTCATTCATGGTTATGGCAACATTTTTTTTTCTACACTTTCTTCAGGGAGTTCACAAAACTCACGAAACTCCAAAAGTCATTAATCCAAATATCAGGGTCATGTTTGCTTTGTGTCTTTGTTTTAGTGTTTTTATTAAATTACACGTGAAGCGCTCATTAAATGTTAATGTAAATGTAAGGGGAGCAGGGGAGCAGCAGCAACGACAACACCAGTTAATGTATAAGGTTAGCGGCACCAACAACAGCAGCAGCAGCAGCAGCAGCAGCAGCAGCAGCAAAAACAGCAACAGCAACAGCGCACAAGCAAAGACGTCACTGGGACTGGAAGTGGTAGCTCTCACCGGAACCCAAATCTCCTCGTCTGTAGTGAGTCAACAGTGTGTACCATCTCATCTCAACGAAGTAAAGCACAGCAAAGACGTCACCGGACCCGGAAGTGGTAGCCCTCACCGGAAACGGAAATTTCAACTGTGTGCACCATCTCATCTTAATCCAGTCACGGTCCTTTAATTAGTGTCACTAAGTTACGGGTCAAGTTTTCAATCAGACCTCGGGAGGGAGATCCTTTTGACTCAGACTCTCCGTGTTCTCTCTGAAAACACACCCTTCTTATGATCCTCTCACTGTAATATCACAACAGCAACAGAAATAGCAGCAGCAGCCACAAAACAACAACAGCAGCAGCAACATCAACTCCAGCAGCAGCAACAAAAAACAACAGCAAAAAAGACAACAGAAACGCACACACAAAGACGTCACCAGAACAGGAAGTGGTAGCTCTCACCGGAACCGGAGAAGTCACTCAGGTTAGAGACGGTTAAGTTGAGATATAAGGTTAGAGGTGTTTAAGTTAGGATATAGGGTTAGAGATGCTTAATTTTATCCATAAGGTAAGCAAGGGTTAAGTTTAGGTATAAGGTTAGCAGCAGCCACAGCACCAGCACCAGTAACACAGACAGACAGACAGACAGACGGACGGACGGACGGACGGACGGACGGACGGACGGACGGACTGACAGACAGATGTTAGTCAGTCAGTCAGTCAGCAAGGTTTTTAATCTGCTTTTAAAAGTATTCAGTGTGGGGGCCTCTCTCAGGTCCCTCGGTAGGGTATTCCATTTACTTGGGGCATAGATACAGAAGGCAGCTTCTCCTGCTTTACAGTTGGTACGAGGGATGGTTAAAAGACCACTGCCTGTGGACCTGAGAGGTCTTGCTGGTTTGTGTATAATTAGCATTTATTTTATATACTGAGGTGCAAGGCCATTTATAGCTTTATATACAAGTCGCAGAATCTCAAAATCAATTCTAGGTTTTATGGGGAGCCAATGTAGAGATCTAAGAACAGGTATGATATGTTCAAAACTTTTTTGTCCCAGTGAGAACACGTACAGCCACATTTTGGATTAACTGTAGCAGCTGCACAGCTGATTTCAGGGAGGCCGGTGAATAGGCCATTACAGTAGTCCAATCTACTTGTTATGAATGCCTGGATTAATTTTTCGGAGTCTGCTTTTGACGTGTCTCTTGTGGTCGGAGAGGGATTGGGAAAAGATCAGGATGTTGTACACAAGTACACAAAGACAAATTAATTGAGCATGTCCCGGAGGACATCGTTAATCAGGGCCTGGAAGACCGCAGGGGAATTTGACAGACCGAAAAACATACCAGATATTCAAAGTGTCCGAGGGGGGTGTTGAAGGCAGGCTTCAATTCGTCCCCGTCGCGGATGCGGACCAGGCGGTAGGCGTTGCAGAGGTCAAATTTGGTGAAGTGGGTGGCACCCCGGATGCGAACCAAGACTGAGTCCATCAGAGGCAAGGGATATTTCTTGACTGTGATGTCATTGAGTACCCTGAAGTCAATGCAGGTACGGAGGAGGGTCTTGTCCTTCTTGGCGACAAAAAAAGAACCCCACGCCCAGCGGAGATGACGAGGGGCGAATGATCCCGGCGGCGAGGGAGTCGCGGATGTAGGTCTCCGTGGACTTCTGTTCGGGCTGGGAGAGGTTATACAGGCGACTGCAGGGAGGGGGGTGCCTGACAGGAGGTTGATTGTGCAGTCGTAGGGGCGATGAGGTGGTAGGGACAGCACGCCCTGCTTGCTGAAAACTGGTGCCAGGTCTAGATATTGCGATGGAACAGAGGACAGGTCGGGGCTCTCAGGGACGCGCCGCCGGCGGGGTAGAGGCCGAGCGGAGGCAGTGGGCGTGGCAGTGCGTACTCCAGGCATTCACGCTACCCGAGCGCCAGTTCATCTAGGGGTTGTGGGTCCAGAGCCAGGGGTACCCCAGAACCAGGTGGATCTGGGGGGAATGAATGAGGAAGAACCCCATAGACTCACGGTGGTTTCCAGAGAGTAGCAGCTCGAGGGGGGCCGTCTGGTGGGTAATCCGGGTCAGACGTGACCCGGTCAGTCCCTTGACCTCGAGGGATGTGGGGAGAGGGACGGGGGTCAGCCCTAGCTGGCGTGCTAGTCCCAGGTCAAGAAAACTCTCATTCGCCCCGGATCTATGAGAGGAGGAAGAGAGTGTTATACCCTGGGTGTGATCAAAGATTCTCCTCATTTTGTGGGTGAACAGATCATAGGGGCCACCCTGATCCCAAACTGCGGAACCCCAGCCGAGAGCCGCCCCTCTCAGGCAGGGGATGAGGAATGCGATGCGGGCGCCGTCGGAGGTGTACAACGATGGCTGCTTCTGGAAACCCACCGCGCACTGCACTAGGAAGGTGCCGAAGACGCCGTCGTAGGGTTCTGGAGCCGGAACGTGGGGCTCACCGGGGACGAGGGGGGCACTGGGAGCCTTGGTGGTGGGGGAGGCGGAGGAGCAGGGACCCAAACGCACGACACAGAGAGACGGGAGGCAGATGAAGGATGTTTATTTGACCACACGATCGAGATGGCCGGGGATACCTGGTCAGGTAGGGATGGAGCAGAGAAGGGACCGGGAAGGAGGAGGAAGGAGGAGTCCAGGATCTGGGTGGAGAGACGGGGAACCGGGCTGGATGGAGAGGGATTGACAGACATTTTTTGCTGTTTGTTTGTGAAACGAATAAGCTCCAATCACCCAGACTCCGGGCTGTCGGCCCCAGTCAGCCGCACGCGGCATCGTCCTTCCTGCCGCTTGGTGCGACGGTCTGGTTGCTTCTCCTCGAACTCCGTCCTGCCTGATCCAATGCGACGTGCACAACACGCCTACGCAGATGAGAACTGGCTTCTCACTTCACAGCGATGCACGGGCCCTTTCACAGGCCAAACGCCACTGGCTGCTCCAGCGCTGGCAACACACACACACACAGACACACACACACACACACACACACACACACACATAGATGCGCAGACACACAACTGTCGACACACCAATTGAAATAGTCAAGTCATTCTCGGTGTGAGGATGATTCATCATTGGATGCCTGTCAATTCCCCAGTGGACATATCCCCTGTCTCTTCCTTGCTCCAATCCTGTCTTTTACATTCCTTTACCCCCACACACACACCCCACACCCCACACCCCTCACGCAGCGTCTCTCTCTCTCTTTCTCTTGGACGGACTGTGTTATGAATGGGAAAAATCAGAGTTTGGTCAGAAGCCTAACTTCTCTGAAATGAAATGAATAATAGAATATTTGTGTTTAAAAAAATATATTGAATAACTGTATTTGTGTGTATGAGTTTAAATAAAGCACAAAGACCCACAGATAAAACATTGGGGAGGAAATTAAGTCGTCATGCCAAAAGCAGTCCTGCTCAGATTCCTAAAGTGAACATAGAGGAGAATATTAATGTTTTATAACTGACAGGAGTATATATTTTTTGTGTGTGTATGAGGGCAGTGCAATATCGATTCAATCAAATATCGAGAACAATAATATGTAATATTTTGCTGGTGACTGTTTATGCTTTTAGAATAGATTTACACACAAGAAATACAGACGGATAAGAAACAAATTATTAGTCATTTGGATTTTCTGACCAAACAGGTTGATTCGATCTGGTTTCCTTCGACACCGAAAAGACTTTCATTGGCGAAGCGATGTCTCCCAATGATAAAAAAAAAAAAAAAAAAAAAAAATGTTGGTTAAATACCAGAAATACAAGAGTTTTCCTTTGAGCAACTGTGAATAACTGAAGTCCCTCTCAAACAGCAGAAGCAACATATTGAGTGCACTTTCACAGCAGAAACTCTCTGCTTCTTGCTGTTGTCGCTCGGACAAACAAAGATGGCTGCCAGTCACCGCCATCAATCACACAACTGCTTAGTTTGATCCAACGGCACCGCTCAGCTGCCCGTACCGGCCCGTCTCTCAGCTTTCGTCTCGGGGTCCGAGTGTCTCCATGTGCCGTTCGCGTTTCGCGTCTCCCTCTGAGTGGGTCACCAAGCGGTGGTAGGTCCAATACTCGGATGCATTCCGGTTGCCTGGAGGTGGAGGGTTGTGGTGCTGTAAGGAAATAACACTGCATGAAGCACACACAGCGTTTCACCGTGGGGAGTCGTGCGTGTGTGTGTGTGTGCACGCATTACATGGTCTTGAATAAGTTAAGGGCCACTGGTGCCCAGGGCTTAATTAAGAGTTGGAGACAGATTTAGGCCTTTAAGATGCTGAAACTCACACACACACACACACACACACACACACACACACACACACACACACACACACACACACACACACACACACACACACACACACACAGGCTCTCTCTCTCTCTCTCTCTCTCTCTCTCTCTCTCTCTCTCTCGCTCTCGCTCTCTCTTACACCGTGTGAACAGGGTTGTCCTTGGTGTTTTATGGAACTTTTCTCTTTGTAACGCCAGAGAGGAGTGAGACGTTGCTCAGAAGGAAATAGGGAGGCTGGATTAGCCACAGTGTCATGAACCCTCACTGAGATCAGTATTCTTTGGTCTACTCATTTAAGTTAATCTAGTTTATCCTTGTCAGTAACTCTCCTGTCGTTTCAGATCCAGCCACTCCCCTTTGCTACAACACCACTGAGGTTCCCCACTCTTCTCCTCACCTGCAGCTCATTTGCTCTGTACTTATACTGGTCTAGTTCATCGGTTCTGTGCCAGATTGTCTTTGCTTAGGCTGAGCTTTCCAGTGTGCCGTCCAGTGATCTCGCTAATACCTTGTTGATTCCCTGATTTTTTGATCCTCTGCCTGCTCCTTGCCTGACTTGTTTTCCCTTGCTGACGGATATCCTGGCTTTCATGACCTTGGTCTGTTTGTTCTAATAAACCCCTGCTTTGTGAACCTTAACCTGCTCTCCTGCGTTGTGCTCTTGGGTTCCTCTGGTCTGAGCCATGATCCTAACACAGAGAGAAAGGAGATGAAGCCAAAGGTGTTTTGGGATTACAGCATGAATCTGAAAATAAGACCCAACGACTGGTAGATGAGTGGTGTGAGGCAGAGTGAGCGCCGTGCAAGGGGAGACGTAAAAATGTTGTGGGCGACCTCTCCATACATCCGGCCCATCCTCGCCTCGCAGCTGAGCGCACGTGAAAAGGTAACGGATGGAGGAAGATGCACGGCTCCATCAGGCCTCAGAGCCTGGTGCACCGCCAGGAAGGTGCGCCACTATTTTGAAACAATATTTTTCTTTTTCTTTTGGCTGCTCCCGTTAGGGGTCGCCACAGTCATTTTGTTGCACACATGTACACTAAATCCGCATGATACACACACGCACACACACACACACACTAATACTGGATGAACCACTATAGTTTGGATTGCCATCTGCCTACAATACCTTCCGTTCTGTGCATCTTCCTCCCTAACACCAACCACCTGCATGTCCTCTTTCACCACATCCATAAACCTTCTGTTTGGCCTGCCTCTTTTCCTCTTACCTGGCAGCTCCATCCTCAGCATCCTTCTCCCAATGTAACTCTCATCTCTCCTACACACGTTTCCAAACCATCTCAATCTCACCTCTCTCACTTTTTCACCAAACTGTCCAACCTGAGCTGTCCCTTTAATGTACTCATTCTTAATCCTGTCCATCCTTGTCACTCCCAATGAAAATCTCGACATCCTCAACTCTGCCACCTCCAGTTCAGCCACCTGCCTTTTTGTCAGTGCCAGCGCCTCTAAACCGTACAACATACAGTAGCTGGTCTCACTACCGTCCTGTAGACCTTGCCCTTCACTCTTGCTGGAACCCTTCATCCTTGCTAATTTGTTGCACTTCTTGATCCACTATCCCCACATCATCCACTCTTCTCTCCCTCTCATTTTCTTCATTCATCAACTCCTCAAAGTAATCCTTCCACCTTCTCCACACACTCTCCTCATTAGTCAGCACATTCCCATCATTATCCTCCATCACCCTAACCTGCTGTACATCCTACCCAGCCTAGTCCCTTTGTCTTGCCATTTGGTACAAGTCCTTTTCTCCTTCCTTACTGCCCAACCTCTCATACAACTGTTTGTATGCCTTTTCCTTTGCCTTTGCCACTTCTCTCTTCGCCCTGCATCATCTTATACTCCTGTCTACTTTCTTCATCTCTCTGACTATCCCATTTCTTTTTCGTCAACCTCTATGCTCACATGTACTTCCTCATTCCACTACCAGGAGTCCTTGTCTTCCTTCCTCTTCCCACATGATACACCGAGTACCTTCTTGGCCGTCTCCCTCACCACTTCTGCAGTTGTTTCCCAGTCATCTGGTAACCGTTCATTCCCACCTATTGCCTGGCTTACCTCTTCCCTAAATTGCATGCAACACTCCTCCCTTTTCAACTTCCACCATTTTAATCGTTGGCTCTTCTTTCACTCTCTTCCTCTTCTTGGCCTCCAAGAGTCATCCTACAGACCACCGTCCGATGCTGCCTCGCAACACATTCCCCTACCACCATTTTGCAATCACTAATCTCTTTCAGATTGCACCTCCTGCATAAGATCTGCACCGTCCTCCACTCTTGTATGTCACCCTGTGTTCCCCCCTCTTCTTGAAATACGTATTCACAACAGCCAATTCCATCCTTTTTGTGAAATTCACCACCATCTGTCTTTCCACATTCCTCTCCTTGACACCATACCTACCCATCACCTTCTCGTCACCTATGTCTCTGATCCCTTCGCCAACATACCCATTGAAATCTGCTCCAACAACCACTCTCTCTCCCTTGGGGACGCTCTCCACCACTACATCCAACTCACTAAAGAATTCTTCTTTCTCTTCCATCTCACACCCAACTTGGGGAGCACACGCACTGACCACATTCATTATCACCCCATCAATATCCAGCTTCATGCTCATGACTCTGTCCGACACTCTCGTCACACTCAAAACACATATTCTCCCTTCAAGACTATTCCTACCCCATTTCTCTTGCCATGCACTCCATGTTAGAACACTCTGTACCCGTGTTCAATACTCCTGGTCTTACTCCTTCCTCCTGGTCTCTTGTACACATAGTATATCTACCTTCCTTCTCTCCATCATGTCAGCCAGCTCTCTCTCTTTACCCTTCATAGTGCCAACGTTCAAAGTTCCTACTCTCAACTCTACTCTCCTACGGTTCTTCCTCTCCTGCTGTCTCCGGCCACGCCTTCCCCATCTTCTTCTTCTTTGGCTGACAGTAGCACAATTTCCACTGGCACCCTGTTGGCTAATGGCACCAGTGGCGATCGTTGTTAACCCGGGCCTCGACCAATCCGGTATGGAAATCAGATTTGTTGTCTGCATGTTTGATTTGGCATGGTTTTTATGCCAGATGCCCTTCCTGACGCAACACTCTCTATTCATCCGGGCTTGGGACCGGCATTGATGATCCACTGGCTTGTGCACACTGGAGTGGTGGTGGTGATGGTGTAAGAAATGGCGGCAGGAAGCAGCGTGAAGGTTAAACAAAACATTGCAGATTTTATTTTGAAAGGCAGAAGGGTAAACGTAGATACCGTGTTTGGCAATTAGACGTGCATCTACATGTCAGGCAGGCTCCGATCTACACCGCGTTCCAAATTATTATGCAAATTGGATTGAATATAAACATATACATTACATTTTTTGTTTTTCAATTAAACTCATGCATGGTATTGTGTCTCAGGGCTCTTTGGATCACTGAAATCAATCTCAGACACCTGTGATAATTCGTTTGCCGGGTGAGCCCAATTAAAGGAAAACTACTTAAGAAGGACGTTCCACATTATTAAGCAGACTACAGGTTTCAAGCAATATGGGAAAGAAAAAGGATCTCTTTGCTGCCGAAAAGCCTCAAATAGTGCAATGTTTGGACAATGTATGAAAACATTAGATATTTCACAAAAACTTAAGTATGATCACCGTACTGTGAGGAGATTTGTGGCTGATTCAGAGCACAGATGGGTTTGTGCATATAAAGGCATAATGAGGAAGGTTTCTGCCAGACAAATTCATTGGATTAAGAGAGCAGCTGCTAAAAAGCCATTACAAAGCAGCAAACAGGTATTTTAAGCTGCTGGTGCCTCTGGAGTCCCGCGAACCTCAAGGTGTAGGATCCTCCAGAGGCTTGCAGTTGTACATAAACCTACTATTGGCCCACCCCTAACCAATGCTCACAAGCAGAAACAGTTACAGTGGGCCCAGAAATACATGAAGACTAATTTTCAAACAGTCTTGTTTACTTGTTTACTTGTTGATGTGCCGTGCAACCCTGGATGGTGCAGATGGATGGAGTAGTGGATGGTTGGTGGATGTCCACCATGTCCCAACAAGGCTGCGACGTCAGCAAGGAGGTGGCGGAGTCATGTTTTTGGCCGGAATCATGGGGTGAGAGCTGGTAGGCCCCTTTAGGCCCCCTGAAGTCACTCTCAGGGATTCGGCAGGGGTCAAGACACACACAGTATAGCCCGGTTCACACTAGCAATGTCGGGCCGTTTTTGTCGGCCGTCAAAAAATTGGCTGCCGACAATTTGGCAACGCACAATTTTTCTTCGCCGTGTAAAATTACAAATATTTAGTTGCTTAGTAAAAATGTGTTACACAAAATACACTTTGTGTAACACAAAATAAATTCAGCCCACGCGTATTATTCGTGACGTCACGCTCCGCTTGGCCATCATTGGGTGCAGCTGATCACGACACATTGCTTGGCTTTGATATCTGTGCTGCAGGGAACTTGGTGCGCTCAGTAGTCGACTTGTGGCTGTTGTGATTGTACGTCATTTGTGATTTTCTTTCAATCTTTCAATCCCTTCATATTAACTATGTCGAGCAAAAAAAGAAAGTGGTTGGACGAATACGTACAATATGGATTCACGTGTATAAAGGAACGTGATGGGAGTCAGCGTCCTCAATGCATGATTTGCAATGCCAAGTTGAGCCATTCTAGTCTAGCACCGGCAAAACTAAAGGAACACTTCCTAAAGCTGCATGGAGATGGGAAATACAAGAACACAACGCTCGCTGAATTCAAGGTGAAGAGAGCCAGATTTGATGAAAAGGCTACTCTGCCTGTTCTCGGCTTTTTACCCATTGACAAACCGATCCTCACAGCATCGTATGAAGTTGCGTACCTGATCGCAAAGCAGGGCAAACCACACACCATTGGTGAAACACTCATAAAACCAGCTGCGTTGAAGATGGCGAATATCATGCTGGGAAATGCTGCTGAAGATAAGTTATCCCAAATTCCTCTTTCAAATGACAATATCAGCAGCAGAATAGACGACATGAGCGATGACATCTTGGCTCAAGTAGTTGCAGATCTGATTTCAAGCCCAACAAAATTCAGCCTCCAACTCAACGAGACCAGCAACGTTTCCAATCTAAGCCAGCTTGTTGTCTTCGTGCGCTATATGAAAGACGACGCGATGAAGGAAGATTTTTTTATTTTGTAAGCCTCTTACAATAACTACCAAGGCAGTCGATGTGAAGAAACTCGTCGATGACTTCTTCAGAGACAACGATCTTTCATGGAATATGGTTTCTGCAGTTTGTTTGGACGGAGCTCCAGCCATGCTGGGACGACACTCTGGTTTTGGAGCACTGGTGAAATCCGATGCACCACACATCATTGTTACGCACTATGTTCTGCACAGGCATGGGTTGGCAACAAAAACCTTGCCTCCAAAACTGGCGAACTGTGAACTACGTGGAAAATACTGCTATGAAGCACAGCATCTTCGAAGAACAGTGTAAGGAAATGGGCTCTGAATTCGAGGTACTTCTGTACCATTCTAACGTTCAGTGGTTATCCCGGGGAAAGGTGCTGAATCGTGTTTTTGCCATGCGTGTGGAATTAGCCCTGTTTTTGCGAAGGTACCAACATTGTCACGCAGATTGCTTCAAAAAGTCTGAGTTCATGGCCGATATTTTAGATGCTCTCAATCATCTTAATCGACAGATGCAGGGCAGTGGAGTCAACATCATCGAAGCGGAAGAAAACCTGAAAGCTACCTTTATGGAAACGATGAACAGAGAATGATAACTTTGCAAACTTTCCCCTGCTGGACGACTGTGTAAGTAAGATTGAAGACGTGTCTGGAATTGGAGACATTTCTGTACCTAGGGAGCTGAAGCAAGCAATTGCCATGCACTTTGATGAGCTCGCAAAGTCTCTCGACGGATACTTCCCCACCAGAGAGTCATATCCAGCATAGGTGAGACAGCCTTTCACATTTAGTGTTGCGACAACGATCAGCGATGAATACCTCGATGAAATCATTGAACTTCAGCAGAGCCAGCTTCAACAGCCACTCTTCAGAACAACAACGCTCTTGGTGTCACCGAATCATACCATACCCTCTTATTGCTAAGAAAGCCCTTGAGATACTCACACCGTTTATTACAACGTATCTTTGCGAGCAATCCTTTTCGAGGATGGTAGACATGAAAACTAAGAAAAGGAACAGACTTTGTTGGGAAAATGATATGAGAGTGGCACTTGCCAAGGTGAAGCCGTGTAACAAGTGTGGTTAGGACCCAATTGCAGCACAAAGACAGGCAGGGATATTTGGTAATGTCTTTTATTAGTAGAGCGGACGGAAGACAGGCAGGGAGCAGGCAGGATACATCGTCGGGGACAGGCAGGTTCGATAACGGGGAGTGCAGACAGAAGACAGGCGGAGGGGCAGGCAGGATACGTGGTCGGAGCGAGGCAGAGTCGGTAGCGGGGAATCAGTCCGGAGAACGCTGGAGAGTCTGGTGCAAGCATCGAAGACAATCTGGCAATGGGTGACTGGTGAGAAAGTCATATATAGTGTTTAGATTAGAGATCGGGAACAACTGTGTGCGCAGGTGAATGGAGTTGGATTAATGAGACAGGTAAGGAGGGGGAGGGGAAGGTAGATGAAGGCAGAGATCATGACAGAGCCCCCCCCCCCAAGGGACGGCTCCTGACGTCCCAAACACTAAACAAAAAAAAAAAATTAAAACCAAAGGTCCATGCAGGGTGGGAGGAGGGGGTCCAGAGGAGGGCTAGTACTCGTACCCCGTCCATCTCCTGGTCCTCCGTTAAATGGGCCACGTGATCCTCATCGGAGTACTCGTCGGAGACCCCGTCCATCTCCATGTTGTCCGCTGAATGGGCCTGGTCCTCCTCGTCTGAGGAGGGACCCACAGGGTCGACATCGTCCGCCTCTGAACCATTGCTGGAGGGTCCAGACAAGAGAGGTGGTGGGGTCTGCGGTTGGGAGGGTTGCCCGGTCTGGAGGGCTGGTCAGGATGGCACTGATGGAACCTCCTGATGAGGGTGTGGTCCAGAATGTGTCTCGCAGGGACCCAGGACCTCTCCTCCGGACCATATCCCTCCCAATCCACCAGGTACTGCAGACCTCTCCCATGCCGGCAGGAACGTAGGAGACGGCGGACAGAAAAGGCAGGACCCCTGTCAATGAAGTGTGGAGGAGGCGGGGGAGGCGCCAAGGGGACCAGAGCACTCTCCCGGACCGGCTTAACTTTGGACACATGGAAGGTGGGATGGACGCGCATGGACCTGGGGAGCTTGAGCCGCACTGCCACCGGGTTGACGACCTTCTCGATCATGAACGGGCCGATGAACCGAGGAGCCAGCTTCTTGGATTCAACCTTGCAGGGTTCAGTATCTCCAATAAGAGTTTCTGACTGACCACTTTCTTCCATGGTACAAACAGAAGAACCATGCCTTACGTAGCAAAATCATCTTCATGCATGACAATGCACCATCTCATGCTGCAAAGAATACCTCTGTGTCATTGGCTGCTATGGGCATAAAAGGAGAGAAACTCATGGTGTGGCCTCCATCCTCCCCTGACCTCAACCCTATTGAGAACCTTTGGAGCATCCTCAAGCAAAAGATCTATGAGGGTGGGAGGCAGTTTGCATCAAAACAGCAGCTCTGGGAGGCTGTTCTGACATCCTGCAAAGAAATTCAAGCAGAAACTCTCCAAAAACTCACAAGTTCAATGGATGCAAGAATTGTGAAGGTGATATCAAAGAAGGGGTCCTATGTTAACATGTAACTTGGCCTGTTAAGATGTTTTTGATTGAAATAGCTTTTGATTTCAGTAAATATGACCTCCTAATGCTGCAAATTCAACAAATGACCATTTTCAGTTCTTTACAACCTATAAAATGTTTTGAAACTCTGTTGTCAGTGCATTTTGGGTTTTTTATTTAAAAAAAAAATACTGTTATCATTGGGAGGTTTGCTCAATAACATTTGAATTATACCCTAACGGTTGATGACTTGAAAATTATACTGTCACTTGCATCGACTATTTCGGAAAATCAGAGAAAAATATCATTTGCATAATAATTTGGAACGCGGCGTATGAATAGGCGACATCAAGTGGCAATTATTTAGCATTTAAGCTTTTGTGAGTTTCTCCAAAACTGTCTAGATCAATTAAATAGTTATAAAACCGCCCGGTTGCTTGTTATTGTATTAATAATTGAATCTATTCAATTACTGACTATTTTTGTTCCCCAAAACATTGGTCTCAAACACTTGATGTGCTACATTGTATGTAGTCTTGTATGATTATATTATGTGATATTATTTTATTTTAGTGTTGTATTATTATAGTATATTATATTGTATTAAAGTATTGTATTATTATTTTATTGTAGTGTTGTATTATTATAGTATATTGTATTAAAGTATTGTATTATTATTTTATTAGATTATATCATAGTCTTGTAGTATTGTATTTTTATATTATATTATACTATTGTATTGCATTATCATATTATATTATACTATTCTATTATAATACTATATTATATTATACTATTGTATTATAGTATTGTATTATTATTATATATAATTATATTACACTATTGTAGTGAATTATTATATTATATTATATTATATTATTGTATTGTACTTTATTAATGAATTACTAAAGAATTAATGAAGATGAAAATAAAATATTTGAGATTAAAAATATTTGTGACATTGTTCGTGTAATGGCAACTGTCCAGCCTGTCCAGTGAACTTCATACGTGTCTCGGGGTGGTCAGATGAACTCACTGGATTTTCTTCCCTTAATTGGAGTCTGGGGAACAAAAATGGTGTTTATTTTATTAATTAATTGATTTCATCATTAAAATAAGTGACCAGTATCATGTTCAATTTCTCACGTTTATATCAAACCTAATTTCATGAAAATCGGTTCAGAATTTAGCAAGCTACAGTTGATTTTTTAGAGAAGTCGGATTTCAGCAGATCTTGACCGCCCCAATATGTCAACCACGCAGATGAATCACGGTGACATGCAGCAGTAGCCAGTGGGGTATCTAGGTTTCTGTATCTATGGGCTAAACAGTCACGAAACAGAAATGAACAAAACACACAAGCCAGAAGAATACTATAAATACAGATAGAAATAAAGTATATAATTACCATATAGGTAAGCACACAATTAAATACATACATTTTATAACAATCATTTTTGATTAAGGACCTACCCCGGTCTGTATGTGGCCTACTGGCATGTGCTCCTTCATTGGCCTAAAGGAACCAAAATTAATAAAGGGAGATCCTCATTTTCACAAGATTCTGTTCTAGATCGGTGCCATTCTGTACTAAATAGACTCTACTTACTTTGTGCCTCTGTAGCTTTTAATTATTGCACATATGGTTTTGTTTTCTACGTTGGTTTACTACACTGGTAGACTGGTGTTGGTTGCAACCAGCCCATGTACTCGTATGACCTTGACCCAGAAAAACAAGTGGGTCACAAACCATCTCAGGCGGCAGAAGCTTTGTTAAGAGGAATAATGTGACCTTGCCCTTTGGAGGAACATTTAACAGTCTATGTTGGCAATCCATTGGTGTAACTAAATATGAAATGTAAATAATGATATTTCTGGCAAAACTTCTAATATAAATGACTCCTGACGAAAGACATCGGAGACTTGTATTTTTAGGCTCAATATTGCACACTGGGAGCATTACCGAGATAGTGCCTGAGTGAAGTGACTTCTCTCAAAGTGACTTTCATTCAAGCGCCACCGTGCGTAGGGAGTTGTGAAGGAGGCCAGTTTAAGCTTGGGGTGTCGTATAATTCTCCTGTTTATGTGGCTTGAAAGCCCCGTGGGACCATAGCTGTGATAATGGGCTGTATACTGTAAATAAAGTTGACAAAGAGGAAGAGGAGAATTTTGGCTCTTTGTACTTTGGTTGGCAGCAGGTTGACAGTGTCTGCCTTACACTGATCAGTTATTTCCCAATGAGCCGGCTATTTTGAGTTAATGATTACAATTGAAGGGTCGTATTCTACAGTTGGATGCTCTCCCCTCGTGGCCGTCGGATGAACTGTGTCTGAATGAAGTTTGAATTTCAACATCCCAAAATATGTAAGGGAAAATGGCCGAGCTAGTTTTTTCCAGAACAACAGTAGGTAGTTTTGACTTTCGACACCCGACTCTGAATGAATGGACTTCCGTTTGTTAAATATAATAAGTTATATTAAATATAAAATATTTAAATGTTCAACATTCTCAATGTTCACAATACAAGTGTCAGTGTGATGTTACCCCTTTATCAAGCGTACACTGGGAATGGCATTGTCATGATTGGCAGGGGCGATTCCAGGATTTTTTAAATGAGGTGGCACACAGTGGACCAAGAACCAGTCAGGGGGGCCTGACTGGTTCTGACTGTTTTTATTTGAGCTGCTCCGCTGCGGAGCTGGTCCCCTGCCCGCAGAGTGCGATGCTTGCCTGATTCTTGGACCAAATGACTTGAGTAAGGCAATAAAATAAAATAAATGACAAAATAAATGAATACATTTAAACCTAAAGAAAAAAATAACCTATAGTGTGATGAGGACCTATAACCAATTTTTATACTTTAGTTGGGCACCACCAATTTTGTAATAAAAAATTGAAAATTAAAGGTCAGTTTATGGCCGCACAGGCGGCGATAGAGGTCAGTGTTCTTCAGGGATTTGTGTCCTCCGGTCAGCAATTCTCACACAGAATATCATATAATACCCAACTACATTTTACTCAAACAATGAATGTTTATTTAGAATAAGAGAATTTGATAATAACTAAAGCAAGTTAAACACAAACACACACAAGCGAAGTAAAGAGGTTGTCCTGGTGAGGAGGAATTATTAACTATAGATTGAATTGGAGGGATTGCATTTGAATGTGTAAAAGGACGCAGCCAACTCACTCTAAGCTGAATAATAATAATAAAGAACTCACTATGCCCAAACCAACAACACATCTGTTGAGGGGGAGGTATTAACTCTAGATTGAATTGGAGGGATTGCATTTGAATGTGTAAAAGGATGCAGCTAACTCACGCTATGCCCAAACACATTGCCATCAGCGTACTGGAGCCCCGTGAGTTTACTTGTTAGCATTTTCCTGGGTCACCGTTGTTTGGGTCAGGGTGGGTGTACTCTCCTCTTTTGGTACGAAATAACATCGTGGATCCCCACGTACTATTTGGTCAAGAACGACGAGATGCAAGTTGGAAGAAAGTCAATATCGTGTTACCAAGCGCCCACAGCATTCATTTCATATTGGGGTAACTAGCAGACTGCTTTGGAGTTTAAAGGATGTGGATTCTACTTTCTGGAGTGAGGATAAGATGCGGGTGTGACATGCAGAATGCGCTTAAACTAAAAGGGGTGATACATGATATGATTCAGAGCAATAAGCACACATTATTAAAAGATTAGTCGGGTCCCGTCTGTGGATGCTAGGGGTCCCAGCTCAACAAATGGGACACAGCTTAATCACATTTAACTGTCACATTTCTAATTTTGTCATTTATTGTCGCTCAAAGTCGAGAATAGAATCATTCTTCACAAAATTACGTAGGGAGAGACATTATAGTGATTACACATTGATTTCGACATTCATTCAATCCAGTCTTGCTCCTAGGAAAACACAGAGCTGCAGAATGTAAATGTTCTTTGTAGAACCATCCACAGTCAGTGAGTCGGCCATTTAGCGGGGCCCCCTGTTTTTCGACAGCAGTAGGTATCCGGGAGGTGTGAGTGGAAAACAATGGAGGAGCTAATAAATCTGCCCCGATCTCCTCTCGGCTTTGTTTGGTAATTGTCTTAATCTCTGTCGTTTGCCCCTCAGTGTTCGCAGGCATCACAGGGATTCAGATGAAAGGAAGCGTGCCCCCTTTGAAGTCGACGGCCTCATTTGCCATGTACACCAAACCTAAGAGGTTGACAATAAAATAAACCTAACAGTAAACTAAAAACAAAGATGTCCTTTCCTTCTATTCAACAGAGACAGGAGCATGACCCCGATCCAGAACCTATAATCCCCACAGAGCCCCCGGGAAAATTCAGGTCACACAGGTTTTCAGCTCTGCAGCAAAGGGTGTCGTTTAAAGTAAAATAAAAAGTAAAATGTTCCCGTAAAGTTGTTGAATCAGTGCTTCGAAATGAAAATGTTAATTTTACCGATGAGGGTCTACTCTCTTCTCTTATCCTCTCTTCTCTTCCCTTCTCCTTTGCTCTTTCCTCTCTACTCGTTCTTGCTCTCTCCCCTCTCGTTCCTTCACTCATCCTCGTCAAATCCATTTACTTTTCCGAGATGATGCCCCCCCCCCCCAATAAAAAAGACGACGCTATTCTAGTTAGTATGCAGAGCAGCGGAAGTACAAACGTTTTTCATTTTCCTTTTTTCAGAAGATTGAAAATAAAATATTCATGACTACAGAGACTAGAGTCTTGGGGAGAGAGAGAGAGAGAGAGAGAGAGAGAGAGAGAGAGAGAGAGAGTTGAGGAAAAGGAGGAGAAGAGGAGTTGTCATCCTGACGATACTCTTGATCCAAACTCCCTTCATACTCCCTGACCTCTCTGGGGACGGTTGCCTTCACTGCACCATCTCCTGTTTTTTGAACAAAATCAAAAGACAGAACCCACCTCCCTCTCTTCCTCACTGTGGTTCTCATCCCCTTCTCTCCCTCATGATATTTACGTTGTTCATTTGGCTGCTGTCGTTTCTGCGATGTAGCTATGGCAGTGTCTAGGAAGGCTCGTCGCTGTCCCAGGTGATGAAAGCAGAGTTGAATGAAGTGCAAATCAGGTTTGAAGCCGCAGCCGCTGTATTATCTGGCAAAGAAAATTAAGGAAATATGCATTTTTTGCAGCATTGTCCATTATTTATGAATGATCCGGTTTCGTATTTCCTTTTCCATGTTTTACAATATAAGCACATGTGACAATATGTCAGTGTAGTTTTTTTTATCCAGACTTGGAGAAGGAGTCCTACATACAGTATATCAAAACGTTATATGTTAATATGTCTAAGTCGCTTTACAGCCCACAATGTTTTGATGAAGATGAGAAACAATCTTGTTTTGCCAGTTAGTTTAGAATGTCTTTCTCTCGGTTTAGGTGCCTACGCCACTTTAGTATTTACTGTACAGTATATATGTACAGTATGTGAGTATGTGTGTGTGTGTGCAAATGTCTTTGCTTGGATATTTATGTTGAACGGTTGCGTGGCCTCAGTGCTTCACAGATGTTGGATGACTTATTGATTATAAGGACTCGTTTATCCAGACAAGGCATCTGGAGATGCCAGGGGAATTGTTTCTAGTCGTCGAGGCCACTGTCTTGCCGTCGTACCCCTCTCCAGACGCCTGACAGTTGAAGGAAGTTTTGGACTTTTGGTTTTTTCTTCCACAACTGGGATTTTCATCTATAAGAAACACAACGCAAATTCGAGCCTCAAAATGTTCCACTGCGCCATCTGTTTCTGCTGTGCTTTTTTTAATTTCAGAACTCTTGTTTTCAGCCAGAAATGCAGAATTAAAACTGAGTTATGTTCATTCTCGCTGCTGCAGAGTAAAACCTACTTTTTAGTTTTTCTTCTAAATTAGATTTTTTTCATTTCCGTGTTTAGCTGTCAGACCAAACTGCTGCGGTGAACCAGAGTCACCCAGAGATGGACCGGTTTTCCACTGAGTCGGTCCTTCTGCTTTAGATGCTCCAGCACCTGGCAACCCTCAAAAGGAAATTAAGAGAATGAATATGGAGGGGAGGAAGGTGTAATTCAGTCATTTTCTGCCGTCTCTTGTCAAGTCAAGTTTATTTCTATAGCTGTCAACCTCAGGACACTCTGAAAGAGCTTCACAACCGTCAGCACGGCCAAGCTGCAGTGGACGCAGCATTATTAGGATTAAATAACAAGTCAACATTTCACTCTTCACAGCAGCAGTTGATGACATCACAGCTCCAAAATCTGCTCTACTTCTCTTCTCTCTCTCTCTCTCTCTCTCTCTCTCTCTCTCTCTCTCTCTCTCACTCTCTCACTCACTTTTGCTCTCTCTCTTGCTCTCTCTCTCTTGTTTTTTCAGTTGAGCACGGTGGTGGTCCCCTGCTCGGATCTACTGCACATGGCGTCACCAAGGTGGAATTGAGCTTGCGGTCACGTTTGTTTGTGCAAATCTGGCCTCGCAGGGCTAGGAGCTGCTGCTGGGGGGGGGGGTTGGTGTTTGTCCTCATGGCAGAGCGTGGACAGCTAAAAGTGTACTTCAGAAGTTGAAAGCGACCGGTTTTGAAATGCAGAGACCTCCGTTGATCTCTGTGACTGTGAATCCCCGTCACCTCCCGCTTCATCCCCAAAAGCCTGGGGCTGACATCTACATCTGAGTGAGCAAGTGTGTTTAGGCCACTGTTTGCGTTGCGTCTTAGTGTGCTCATCTCCCGCTCTGTGCATGCATACGGGTTTGTCTGCGTGTGTGTGTTTTCCCAACTGCAGGCGAAAGCTCCTGTTTTGACAGGTGCTTAAAACAGGGATTAGGGCAGGAATGAGGCTTGTATTAATCACAGGATTTGGACCACTTCTCTCATCCCTGAGACTAAATATACAGCACTGCGCTGGGCGAGGCCATGGGTCGATGAAGGGAGGGATGTAGGAAGATGGAGAGCGCTAGAAATGGTGTAAATGTGTTACAGAGCTGTCAAATAGCACCGGAGGGTCATTGCTTGTGTAGTTCCGAATTAAGTCAGTGTCTTAGTTTAGACTGATGAGTGTGTAACTCCCAGATTTCCATCCACCGAAATCCACCGCAGCTCCGACATTCCAGGGATTTGTGTGAGTGTGTGTGTGTGTGTGTGTGTGTGTGTGTGTGTGTGTGTGTGTGTCTGTGTGTGTCTGTGTGTGCATGTTCAGATGAAATCAGATCTGTCCCACAGTCTAATTACGATGGCGATTTCTGCTCCCCAAATGAAATTATTAAGTTTGTCTATTCATGTTCTCCCCATTTTTTTTTTGTTCTCCTTCTTCTCACTCAGGGCCAAAGAACCTGGACCCATAAAAGCATTGGCCCCGAGAATAGCAAGGCAATGGCCTTTGTTCTGCGGCTTTGTTTGGCGATTGCAACTTGTTTAGAGCTCAGTGACCTTCGGTAAAAGTCAGGGAAATAATGGTATAACTAAATGAATGCGACAAATATATCTTTCCGGAAGGCGAGCCGCTGCCGAAACTTGCTGAACTTGGGCCATAGACAGTAAACTTAAAAATGAACAATAAAATAAACCTATCAATAAACAAATGCATTTTACTAATATACAGTGTAATAAACCTAAAACCTTAGTAAGTTTGGGTAAGTACCGGAGGTAAGTTCAGGTACGTTTCATTTAGGAGGTTTTAAATGTATATTTAATACAAGACAGACAATTAATACTTTTATATAATTATACAGTCGAACCCAGAATCTGCATATGCGCCTCGTGTCGATTACGTACATTTTAGTAGAATCTTGAATCTTGAAAATAGAGAAAATGGCAACATAAAACAAATCTATTAACCTATGCTTCTATGAATGTGTGAAAAAAAACCCTAAACTAAAAAATAAACAACAAAAATATTGCAATATACATTAACGCAAAAATAATAATAGACAATAAAATGAAACTAAAATCAACAAGAAAAATGTACCTATTTTTTCACGTGTCTTTATACTTGAGTGTTTATCTGTATATATACAGTATAGAACAGGGGTGCCCACACTTTTTCGGCTTGCGAGCTACTTTTTAAATGACTAGGTCAAAATGATCTACCTGCATTAAAAAAAAGCTAAATATATTTATTTATATATATACTTAGTATACTTTATAAATACAATATATGTTGGCGTTCCTTGCATCACTGTATGAACCCTTACGGCACAATACAATTAAATCCATTCACTTTACCTTACTCTGATGACTTGCACTGAATGGAGTCAGCCAGGGTTGCATAGTCTGGACAGTAGATGCTGGTAGCCAGCCTCAAGCAGGCTTCCAAATGATCACTAGTCATGGTGGAACGCTATTTGGACTTAATCTTCATGTGGGAAAAGGCTGACTTGCATAAATAAGTAAGCCGAATAATGCAGTCAAGGAGGTAGAACATTTCCTCATGTTTGGGTGCTTATCCTCTGTGAGTAAGTTCCAAAACTATCCATGAGCCCTGGACTTGATCTGAATGTCAGCCTGTAGTGTCAACATCTCATCCTCTATTGCAGACCGGTTCAGGTAAAACACTGTTGCGACTTTTGATGTGAGTGAATCAACCTCGATATCTTCCCTTATTTGGTAGCACATAAATGTAGCGATTGGCTCGAGTGAAGCAAAGTCTTGAAACCCTTTGTAAAAAGTCTGACAGACACTTTTCAATCTGCTCTGTGAAGCACCCACTGTCAAGTTGCACACACGCCTTTCCTTGGGTCTCCAGCTCTGATGAGAGGTTTTGAAAGTTCCCCAAATCATGGCACTGCAGCTTTGAGGACAGAAGTTGCATTTTTCGTTTGAGAGCTTTAACTGAACTGATCATGTTGACTACGGTTTTGTCTTTTCCTTGCAGCTGTAAATTAAGCTCATTCAACATGTTGGTCAGATCGGTTAAAATATATATATATATTTTTTGAATGGCGCGCAATCTACCCGCACTACCTTTGCAATCTACCGGTCGATCGCAAGAATGTTTTGGGCACCCATGGTATAGAGTATAGACACTGTACATTTTTTTTTTAGGAGGGTCCGAGTCTACGCCTGTGGATGTTCGTTGTTTGTTCATCAATTAGCATCTACATTCATTAATTTCGATGCTAATTTTGGGCGACATACTGCTTTTGGTTTGGACAGAAATCTGTCAAAAGGAAAGTTTATTTAAGCAAATCTTCTTCTGGGCTGATAAACTGTGCAGTGGACAATACGAAGATCATTAAAAGTTTGAATGTAGAACCAGTACAAAAACAACAACAAAACACCAAAAAACACAGCTGCAGCTTTCCATTTCTCTTGCACATTTCTGAATGAGTACAATAATGTGTGATAACAATAACCCAAATCCCCCAAAAACATGTTTTGTATTTTTTATTATTATTATTTTTTGTACAGACAAGGACGCCGGTGCTCCGGGGGAGATAGAGACTCACTCTGTTTGGAATTCCAAGTGTGAAAGTTGCTGCATGGCCAAATAGCTGAGATACAGTAAGTAGGTCAGAGACTCGGGTTTTTGTTAATGTGCAGACGGTTTGTTTCTGTTTCTGTTTCTGTGTGTGTGACTCTGTTCTGTGGGTTAAAGCTTTTGCATTCTAAACAAACAGCACAGCGTCTGCTTTTTGTTATTTATTTAAAATATATATAAACAATTTACATCAATAATCTAGCCACTGGGGTGCACAAGCCAGTGTATCATCAGTGCCGGTCCCAAGCCCGGATGAATAGAGAGGGTTGGTTTCAGGAAGGGCATCCGGTGTAAAAACCATGCCAAAAAAAATGTGGACAACAAATCTGATTTCCATACCAGATTGGTCAATGCACGGGTTAACAAAGACCACCACTGGTGCCATTAGCCAACAGGGTGCCAGCGGAAATTGTGCTACTGTCAGCCAAAGAAGAAGAAGAGGGGGGAGGCATGTCCGGAGACAGCAGGAGAGGAAGAAGGGTAGGAGAGTAGAGTTGAGAGTAGGAACTTTGAACGTTGGCACTATAAAGGGTAAAGAGAGAGAGCTGGCTGACATGATGGAGAAAAGGAAAGTAGATGTACCATGTGTACAAGAGACCAGCTGGAAGGAGAGTAAGGTCAGGAGTATCGGAGCCGGGTACAAACTGTTCTATCATGGAGTGGATGGCAGGAGAAATGGGGTAGCGATAGTCTTGAAGGAAGAATATGTCAAGAGTGTTTTGGAGGTGACGAGAGTGTCGGATAGGGGGATGAGCATGAAGCTGGAACACAGGTGGACTACATCTTATGCAGGAGGTGCAATCTGAAAGAGATGAGTGACTGCAAAGTGGTGGTAGGGGAGTGTGTTGCTAGGCAGCATCGGATGGTGGTCTGTAGGATGACTCTGGAGGCCAAGAAGAGGAAGGGAGTGAAAGAGGAGCCAAAGATAAAATGGTGGAAGTTGAAAAAGGAGGAGTGTTGCATGCAATTTAGGGAAGTTTCTGAAGTTTCATTGTTTCCCAGATGACTGGGAAACAACTGCAGAAGTGGTGAGGGAGACGGCCAAGAAGGTACTCGGTTTATCGTGCAGGAAGCGGAAGGAAGACAAGGACTCTTGGTGGTGGAATAAGGAAGTACAGGAGAGCGTAGAGCAGAAGAGGTTGACGAAGAAGAAATGGGATAGTCAGAGAGATGAGGAAAGTCAACAGAAGTACAAGCTGATGCGGCGCAGGGCGAAGAGAGAATCTGCAAAGGCAACGGAAAAGGCATACGAGTTGTATGAGAGGTTGGACAGTAGGAAGGAGAAAAGGACTTGTACTGATTGGTAAGATAAAGGGACCAAGCTGGGAAGGATGTACAGGATGAACAGGTTAGGGTGATGAAGGATAATGATGGGAATGTGCTTAATAATGAGGAGAGTGTGTTGAGAAGGTGGAAGGAGTACTTTGAGAAGTTGATGAATGAAGAAAATGAGAGGGAGAGAAGAGTGGATGGTGTGTGGATAGTGGATCAAGAACTGCAGCAAATTAGCAAGGATGATGTGAGAACAGGATTAAAGAATATGAAGAGTGGAAAGGCAGTTGGTCCAGATGACATACCTGGGGAAGCATTGAAATGTTTAGGTGAGATGGCAGTGGTGTTCCTAACGAGACTGTTTAAGATCATCCTGGAAATGCAGAGGATGCCGGAGGAGTGGAGAAGAAGTGTACTGGTACTCATCTTCAAGAATAAGGGAGACGTACAGAGCTGTGGTATCTACAGGTGAATAAAGTTTATCAGCCACAGCATGAAGCTATGAGTAGTGGAGGCTAGGTTAAGAGGAGAGGTGGGGATCAGCGAGCAGCAGTATGGTTTCATGCCAGGAAAGAGTACTACAGATGCAATGTTTGCTTTAAGAATGCTGATGGAAACTAATGGTTTTTAGATTGCATCATTATATTTTTCGGTATGTGTGGATATGCCTCCCACGTAAAATATCAACGTTGGTCACACAGGAAAAAGAACATGGCACTTGTTTGGTAAACAATCAATATCCGATCAATACGTGCACATCAATAGGACAATATGTGTACAAACACATGCTGAAAGAGTTGAATCAAAATTTAGTCTGAATTAAACACAAATTTGAAGACTTTTTATTTTAAGTTCCTCATTCTCTGTATTTCAGCCTTGATTAATAAACATAGAGTAGCTTCTCCTATTAACTCTCCAAATATACTGTATCTCTCTTATTATTATTATCATCACTATAATAACACTTGACTTAACTCTCTTGTTTCAGTATCTAAGGAGTGACAGGAGTTTCCTAGGCAGGAACCCTCTCCAGTCCTGTCGCAAACCCTTAACAAAAGGCAAAATGAAAAAGCATTTCAAAACCCAGGTCAGGATGCAATATGCCACAACACTCACCCTTCCACCTCAACACAGGGAGAAGCAGCTGCTACTCTTTTTGTCTGCTGCTGTTTTCTAGGAAATTGTACACTCCTGCTCCCCCCATGGAAAACCTACTTGCACCTGTTTTGTTGTCCTCCGTCGTATTCGATAAAGATTTTTTTTTAAATACGGACTAGCCCAAACAAATGGAAACTGGAAAATTAAACTATGAGGATGTGTTCCTCATTCATACTGAGTCATTTTTTAATGATTCTATACTTTCAAATGACTGGAAACTATGAATAAATGTTTGCGTCAAATAGAACCCTGGATTGATGGAGTTGGGAACAGTTTTTGGGACTATTTCAACAAGAACAACCGTCTCCAGAACAATCTTCCCCCCGAGTGGGATTTGGGTGAACCAGGATCTACTGTGCATGGTAGGGGTGGGGGGTACGATACCAAGAGTATCGACACTACCCATACTATGTCTCGTTTTGAAGATTGATTTGAGCGTCAATAGTATCGATACCAAAAATGGGATCAGTTTCTCTTTCCAAAATAAGTAAAATTGCTTTTTTTAAATTCTACGTATATATTTCCTGACTTGCGGTGGCTCGGTGTCCTTCACTGTTCACGTGGTGAACGGGCGATCCTTTCCGCACCACGCCCACTTGGATGCTGTGCAGTGATGTGTCGATTCTATGAGCCGTTTCTATGAGCGATGGGAGCCGCCTCCCCTCTGAGAGCCCATTTCTTTTTTTCTCTCTTTTCTTTTTCTAAATAAATATAAATCCTATAACGAATTTGTTAAATACGATCCAAAACACTTTGGTAATAACATTCAGAGCCAGACATGGTGAAACTTTGTATGTTGTGGTCGTCCCCACGTAGCCAAATTATCTGACTCACTACAAAGAGCCGGAATTCCCATCACTAGTGCAGCATCAGGCATGGCAAATTAACCCCCCTGGTATCAGTATCGATCGGGGATTCTTCCCAGATATTACTTGGTATTGGATTAAAATCAAATTTTGTGGTATCGCTCAGCCCTAGTGCACATGAAACCAGCCCTGTTATTTTACAATGTCCATGTTTCCTTCATTTTGATCTGTGGATAATTACACTGAAATTATCAGATAAAATGAAAATCCCACCGCTCAAGCAGTTTTGTTGTATGTGAATACATACAGTATGTTTCACTCTCTATCTTTCTTGAATTATTTCGGAGAGCAGTTACATAAGGTCGTCATTCCCCACCACCTCCATGCAGAGCTAGTCCTTCCTTCCCACTCGTCGCTCCGGGTGCCTAGTGCGGTTCACTTCCAATGGGGTCACTTATGGGGGTCGAGGGGTTTGAACGTGATAATCCGTTTAGCACCTAATCACATGCGAGACGATGCGGTGCGATTGCGTTTGACCCCCGCCAGCGCTCAGCTCGGGGTTAAGCTCTAGCGTGAATGTGCTAGACAAGATGGAGGAGCAGTCACTGGGATGGCGTTCAAAGCGTCTTGATCTGTCTCTTTGTTTGAGTTTCAAGAGAAGAAATTGTCAGTGAAAGTGAAAGAAACGTCAAAGGCTTTTGCAGCCTTTGTAAAATATTTAATATACATATAATATGCATACAAGTATGCCGATGCTGACATACACACACACACACACACACACGCACGCACACACACACACAAACACACACACACACACACACACACACACACACACACACACACACACACACACACACACACACACACACACACACACACACACACACACACACACACACACACACACACAAATCCGGAATTCCACCACCATTTAGTACCCCCTCAAACTGTCTCAAACGCACACCGGAGCCCACTTTATCTCTGTGGCAGATCTGCCTGCCACACGCCACCGAGTGGCCTTTTCAGGGCCCTCCGGCACAGAGACACAGATGATGGGGTTCAAAACCCAACAGTTTATTGTAGCGAGTGGGCTAACTCGAACAAGCGCCGGAGCAGATGGACAACATGTCATGACAAGGGCTCCTCTTCTGTGTGTGTGTGTGTGGGGGGGTGGGGGTTTTATCTGCTGCTCGTTGATTAATCTAACGAGAAACAGACGTACAGCCAGACTAATCCTGGGCCCAATCACCTAGGCCCAGAACAGGTGAGGCTGCTCAAACCACACCATCCCCACACCACAATCTCCTCTCTTCTATTTTGGCGCAACCTTATCGCTCCATCATTGTGCGTCTCTCGCTCTCTCTCTCTTGTGTCTAGACCTCTCACTCCCTCCCTCACACTCTCTCTCTGCTTCTGTATTTCTGTCTTCTAGACCCTGCCACGCACGCACGCATGCACGCACGCACGCACAATCCCTGCTCACAGCGTCTGAATTTCTCTGCCAAGGCAATCTGGCCATTGTAAATGGGTTAAAAAGCACAGGGATTACCCCCCCCCCCCACACACACACACACAGTCGTCCCCTTCTCACTTACCTACCCCGCCCACCACACGCTGGACACAACAGCTCCCAGCAGCTGCTTTTCAAGGCTCTCCTGAGCTTCTGAGGTGAGCTCTATGACTATTGATGATGTCCTCGTAATGAGCAGGACACACACACACACACACACACACACACACACACACACACACACACACACACACACACACACACACACACACACACACACACACACACACACACACACACACACACACACACACACATACAGATCAGTCACTTCTGCATTGCAAATGCCCGTCTTATTGTGCTTCAAGGTCCTCAGGCTGATTTATTTTCCCTCTGTGTAAAATAAGTGGTGAGTAAATGTAAATTTGTGTGTGTGTGTGTGTGTGTGTGTGTGTGTATGTGTGTATGTGTACGTGTGTGTGTGTGTGTGTGTGTGTGTGTGTGTGTGTGTGTGTGTGTGTGTGTGTGTGTGTGTGTGTGTGTGTGTGTGTGTGTCTTCTGTCCATGCTGAGCTCATCCACACATCGATTAAACTGAACTGAACAGAGTCCCCATCTTCCTCTTTCTCCACGTCTCAAACCTCTGCAGCGCTTTCCTCATCCCAACACATCACTTCTCCAAATCGCCAACAGCGATCGAGCAGATTGTGTCATGATATGCATTTCAGAATTCCCTCCACTGAGAATAAGTAAGTGTTATTCTTATTTAATCTAAGTACTGGAACAATGGCACGAGTGAAGCTTTCTCTATTGGAGTCCTCCATCGGATGTATGTAATCCACAGAGAAGTTGGTAGTAGCAATGTTTTTTGTTTTTTTTTGCATTTTATCTGGGTGATTCCATGATTAGGGTGCCATTTAGCTCTAACGAATTTTCATATTAACAGGGTGGAGTTTTTAACATTGAATTGGCAAATGTACTAAATGCGGTTAGCTAGCATTCCTGCTAAATTGGGTAAGGACAATAAGGACAATCAGTTAGAAATTACAAACTAGGCGTGTATGTGTTTGTTTATCTACCTTCTTACCTGGTATATCACATTTTGATTGATATTTTATTTCTTTGGTCCCCATTATTTAGCCGGATTCATGAAAAAAACACAGAAAAACATGAATCCACTAAAAGTCCACTCGACTGTGCGGGTAAGTGATGCGTTCAAAATCCAACAAGGCATTGGAAAAATAGAAGCCTTGATATGGCAATTACTCACAGAAATAACACAATCTTTTTTGTATTTTATGGAAAAGTAACTTAGTGAAAATTTAATCCAAGGAAAAAAGTCCCCACTAAAATGACGTAAGTGGTACTTCCTTTGTAAACCTCCTTGAATACGTAAACCTGCATATATGCGTCATAATTGACGGTGCACGAGATCAAACGTCACCTGCCGTCACTGAGACTCCACATGTACTTTCACACACAGCAAGGTAAGTTAGGGTTAGAGTTAGGGTTACTAACCCTAACCCTTAACAATGAAACACTTGGTTTAAGATAGACGGTTGTTCTATACAAACTTCATATTTAAACAGCTTCCTACAGATACACGTAGCAGATTTAAATGAAATGGCAGAAGGTATTAAGTATTGACAAGATCTTCCAAAATAATTCTCATGCCAAATTAATGTTAAAGTTCCATCAATGTTGTCTGCATTACACTACAGACAAGTAATCTATTACACTGAATTTTAAAATTAAATGAAGTACTAATTAAAACTAATTTATTATGTTTATGAAATGCATAACATGTATTTGTTATTATTGTTATGGAAATTAATTACAAAGTTTGTCTTTGTTATTGTTCCAGATGCCGAAAAATAGCCAAAAGTCCAAGACAATAAAGAAGCAATATCTCCAAAATTTCAGCCCTCGAGGTCACTCCCAATATTCTGTAATACGTATCGAAGTGTGGACCCTGTCTATTGCTGCCTGCAGCTATATTTATTATTATTTTTATTATTATTATTATTATTATTATTATTATTATTATTATTATTATGATTATTATAATAATAATTATTATTATTATGATTATTATTATTATTATTATTGTGTTTTTCTTCCTGACACACTGTTGGGGCACTCTGGAAAAGAGGCTCTCTCTGCAGCCATGGTGAGTGCCCCTTTGAATTCCAATGAAGGTGAAAGCTGTTTCCTCCCAAGTCTCCTAATTCTTTAGATTTCACAAGTGTTTTCAGGTGCACCTTCCAGGCGGCGATGAGCAAAGGAACATAAGCTGTCTGTGAGAGAGGATACACATTCCCTATATCTTTTAACTGGGACGGGGAAAAACAATGCAAAACAATATGGCAGTGTTTACAAGATACTGTGAGATGTGTTTCCCATGGATTTATACTTATTTAAGGATGTTTTGTTGTCTAAAACAGAAGTTGAATAACCTAAAATGAGGTAGCATTTATCAGACTATTCTGCTTATATCAAGGAAATGTTTTGGGGGATTATTGGATTTGTAAAACTACTTACTTTGGTTGTTTTTTTTGATTAGTTTGAATGTGTTGCTCCCACTCCAGGCAGTAGAGTATATTTCACCTTTCAGATATACAGCAGCTTTCATTTCTTAGGTTTAATCTTTCACATCTTGTTTTACTGCAAAGCACGGACCGCACCTCTTTCCCCGTACGTCTGCAGTCAGCAGAGACGGAGGCTTTAAGAGCTCCCAAGAGCTTCATTGTCGTTTTAATCCGCTTGACATTTTATAGCGGTTCACTGAAACCCTTATTCAGAATGTGGTCATTAAGTGCGACACAGCAAATTCAAAAAGATTAAATGGAGAGTCGCACATGTAATGTCCTACGCTTCAGCTACTCTCTCTGCGCTTACCAAAAAGTCACATGATCACATATCAAAGCAGATGTGAAACCAATGTATAGCACATGTGAATCCCTGGTGCACTGTGGACATTGGACTGGACGGGTCCACCTCCCGACCCACAATTGAACCTCTGGGTGGACAAGCAGTCTAGGCAGAAGTAATGTCCTCAGTGGACAGGAACACTCCCAGTCGCCGAATCTCTGACTAAACAAAGAATCTACTCACGCAGTCTACTGTTGAAGCCAAATTATTCTTTACAGGGCTGAGTGAAATCCAAATTAGGAAACCAAGCCGAGCGCGGGATTACTGGAATCTCTCAGAAGCGAACACTAAAGCCCAACATATATATATCCATGCCCACTCAGTTGAGGACTTCCCTTTGTGTGGAGCTCTTAGAAAATGGGCATAGTGACCCTAATAATATGCATATGACAAATGTTATACTAATTGTGATTTAATCAGATTTCCTCCCAAGCTGCAGCCATTTTGGCCAGGGGTTGAAGCCATTGTGAAAGTGCTCTAAACTGCTGTTGGGCTAGTGGCCACTTGGTGTTACGCCAAAAAATGTACTCAATGTAAGTCAATGCAAAAAGGATAAACTTTTTTGAGAGTCTACCAGAAATACAGTCAATCATTTCTTTCCACAAGACTTTGGGGTCTTAATAAATGAGGCGGAGCTGGTTCTGTCAGACAACTCGACAGCGCCACAGGCTTCCATGCCCTTATGGGCTGGCCTATTTAAGCCGCCAATCCCTCCTGCACTACCTGCTTTGCTTGCTGTGTTTCTGTGCTCCCTCCACCTCCCCTGCCGCCACCTGTTGGACTCCACCCTTCTATCCAATGGGAGGATTTGAGCTCATCACTCCAATATTTCTAGCTCATTTAGAATCTCTATATTTTCTATTCACCTCTCCGGGAGTGATGAGCAGTAGAGCCCTGACCCCCAAACTCAAACAATGCCAAATAAATAAAGATCATTTTAAAAATAAATCTTAGCTGTCTGTCAGAACTAAGTTTACTTCTTCTGATGGTTGTCTGAGTTGTGTTGGTAAAAATGAATGTTCCATAAACATACTGAGGCTTAAGAAAGTGTATATCTAGGGTCGTGGTTGCCTTGATTGAGATTGACCTGTCGGCGGCGAGCATGAAACCAAACTCGTAGTTTCAAATCATCTCTTGAAAACAATATTTTTCATTGTCCATTATTTCCACATCCCTGTTCTAAATGTTTCACCACTCGTTTGAATCATTTGATAAAAAAGGCGAAAACGTTTATTAAGCATCCATATGCTCAACTCGTTCTCTCTTGTTTCTGTTTCTGTTTCTGTCCCCCCCCTGCTGCCTCTTTTCAAGCGCTCCGGAATTAGCTGCTGACGGTTTGATGAGCGCCGCGCCAGCTGTAAAGTGTGTCATTTTGTAGGATGGCCGGAGGAGATCAGGGGTGTTTGCGCGGGTTATTACCCTCTCTGTTCGAGCGGAGCCGCGCAAGCACCTCTC
>NC_137202.1:3251356-3296356 GCF_960531495.2 Zeus faber | reverse complement strand
AGGATGTTTATTAGCCCACATGGTGGAGCTGGCCGGGGGGACCCGGTCAGGTAGGGATGGAGAAGGGCAGGGCAGGGATGATGATGACCGGGAGGAGCGGTCCAGGACCCAGGTGGAGAGACGGGGAACTGGGCTGGATGGAGAGGGACGGACAGACTGCGTCGACGAGAGGAGACAAGCAGGTAAGGGAAGACGCAACAAAGAGACATAAACTAGGGACTAAACACACGCACTAGGAGCTAGGAACTTGGAACTAGGAATGGAGCCAGTAGCTGTACAACTCGGGTAAGCTAGTTGATGGTCTGGCAATGAGTGACTGGGAAGCTGGAGATGAAATACTGTGTGGAGTGATGCAGGTAATTGATCCCAGGTGTGTGCAATTGGCTCCAGGGGGGAGATGCAAATGGGGCAGAAGCGGCCTCTAGTGGCGCTGGGAGGCCGTGGGCCTAACAGTACCCCCCCCCTCTACGGACGCCCCTTGGTGGACATCTCGAACCGGAAGGGCGAGTCCGATTGAAATCCCGGGTGAGGGAGGCATCCAGGATCTGTCTCCAGGGGACCCAGGAGCGTTCCTCCGGACTGTACCCCTCCCAGTTCATGAGGTACTGGAGGCCCCTCCCCCAGTGCCGCACATCCAGCAGGCGCCGCACTGTGTAGGCCGGGTGACCGTCGATGGTGCAGGGGGGTGGTGGGGCCTTGGCGGGTAAGGAGAGAGGGCTGGAAACCACCGGCTTAAGCAGGGACACATGAAAGGTGGGGTGGACATGGAGGGAGGGAGGGAGACAGAGGCGTACGGCACAGGGGTTGATGATTGACACAATGGGGAAGGGACCAACATACCGGGGAGCGAGTTTTTGGGAGTCCACCTTGAGGGGCAAGTCCTGGAGCCATACCTGTCCGGGGACGTATGTGGATGTGGGCGCACAGTGCCGGTTCGCCTGCCGCTGGGACCCGGCGGAGGCCTGGAGTAGGGCAGAGCGCGCATTCCTCCACTTCCTCCGGCAGCAACGGATGTGGGCCTCCTGGGCAGGGAACAGCGGGGGTTTGTAGCCCATAGAGCATTGGAACAGTGACAGGCCAGAGGAGGCGTTGACCAGGGTGTTGTGGGCGTATTCGGCCCACGGCAGCTGGTCGCTCCAGGTGGTGGGGCTGGTGGTTGTCAGGCAGCGGAGCATGGCCTCCACCTCCTGGTTTGCCCGCTCCGTCTGGCCATTGGTCATGAGGTGGAAACCAGAGGAGAGACTGACCTTTGCCCCCACTGCCGAGCAGAAGGCGCACCTGGGAGGTAAACTGGGGTCCTCTGTCCGACACAACGTCCTCCAGGATGCCATGGTGGCAGAACACCTAGGCCACCAGCTGGTCAGCGGTCTCCCTTGCCGATGGTAGTTTGGGCAGGGCGAGGAAGTGTGCCGCTTTAGAAAAGCGGTCCACCACCGTGAGGATGGTAATGTTGCCCCGGGATGGTGGGAGACCGGTGACAAAGTCCAGGGCGATGTGGGACCAAGGACGAGTCGGGATGGGTAACAGGCAGAGGAGGCCGGTGGGGGGTTGGGTGGAGGTCTTGGACCGGGCACAGGTGGGACAGGCATAGAGGAAGGACTGGGTGTCAGGGAGCAGGGTCGGCCACCAGAAGCGCTGGCGGACGACGGCCAGGGTGCGGGTGATGAGGCGGGAGGCATGGGCCCACTGCAGAACCTGGGAGTATGCGGAGTCAGGGACGAACAGGTGGTTAGGGGGTCCGGTACCTGGGTCGGGCTGGTGTTCCTGGGCTTGGGTGAAAAGGGACTTGATCTCCCAGGTGAGCATGGTGGCAAGGCACAGGGGTGGAAGGATGCGTTCTGGATCCCCTGTCTTCTCCTCTGGCGCGAACACACGGTACAGGGCGTCAGATTTGGTGTTCTTGGTGCCTGGGCAGTAGGATAGAGAGAAGTTAAACCGGCCGAAGAACAACGCCCACCTGGACCAGGTTCTTATGATCGGTCCGGACGACGAAGGGGTGGATTGCTCCCTCAAGCCACTCCTCCAGGGCTAGTTTGACAGTCAGGAGTTCCCGGTTGCCCACGTCGTAAATGCGCGCGGGTGGGGTGAGCCTGCGGTAGAGAAAGGCACAGGGGTGAGGCTTACCGTCGATTGGAGAACGCTGAGACAGTTCCGCTCCTACCCCCGTGTCCAAAGCGTCCACCCCTACCATAAACTGGAGGTTGGTGCCAGGCTGGGCCAAGAATGGGGCCGACGAAAAGCGGCTTCTGAGGTCGAGGAATGCGGCCGCGGGGGTCCACTTGAAGCCAACTGCGGTGGAGGTAAGGGCTGAGAGGGGAGCGCCGATAGGGCTGAAGTTTCGGATGAAGCGCTGGTAGAAGTTGGCAAACCCGAGGAAGCATTGGAGCTGCTTCGACCAATGATGAATCCTAGGAAGGAAATGGACGGAACATGGAAGACACACTTCTCGGCCTTAACGAAGAGACGGTTCTCCAGAAGCCGCTGCAGCACCAGGCGTACGTGTTTTAAGTGGTCGGAGAGGGATTTGGAAAAAATCAAGATGTTGTCGAGGTACACAAAGACAAACGAGTTGAGCATGTCCCAGAGGACATCGTTAATTAGGGCCTCGAAGAGCGCTGGGGCATTTCACAGACCAAAAGGCATTGCCAGATACTCGAAGTGTCCGAGCGGTGTGTTGAATGCGGTTTTCCATTCGTCCCCTTTGCGGATGCGGACCAGGTGGTAAGCGTTGCGAGAAGGTCGAGTTTGGAGAAGTCGGTGGCACCCCGGATGGGGACGAAGACTGAGTCCATCAGGGGCAAGGGGTACTTGTTCTTGATTGTGATGTCGTTGAGTCCCCTGAAGTCAATGCAGGGACGGAGTGTCTTGTCCTTCTTGGCAACGAAGAAGAACCCTGCGGTGGGGTAGAGGCTGAGCGGAGGCAGTGGGTGTGGCAGCGTGTGCTCCAGGCGCTCACGCTACCCGAGCGCCAGTCCATCTGAGGGTTGAGCCAGGGGTACCCCAGGACCAGGGGGTTCAGGGGGGAATGGATGAGGAAGTACCCCAAGGCCTCACAGTGGTTGGTGGAGAGTAGGGGGGGGCCCTCTGGTGGGTAATCCGGGTCAGAAGTGACCCGGTCAGCCCCTTGACCTCAAGCAGAGTGGGGAGAGGGACGGGTGGCAGCCCTAGCTGGTGTGCTAGTCCCAGGTTGAGGAAACTCGCATCCGCCCCGGAATCTATGAAGGCTGAGGAAGTGAGTGTTATACCCCCCCACAAGATGGTAGCTGGGAGCAGGTGGCTCAGAAGTGTCCCAGCCGGCCGCAATATAGACAGGAGCCGGTCTGTATGCGGCGGGCTCGCTCCTTGGGGGAGATCCGGGAGTGACCGAGTTGCATGGGCTCGGCATCAGAGGGAGTCGGGGGACTTCGGAGGCGCCCGAGAGTAGTGGGCGCTGGGGACCGGGGCGTGGCCGCCCAGGCGGGAGGGAGGCTGGAATCTCGCCCCCTCCCTCTCATGCCGGCGCTCCCGTAGCCGGTTGTCCAGGCGGATGACGGTCTCTACCAGATGGTCCATGTCCGTGGGCTCGTCCTGCCGCGCCAATTCGTCCCGCAACTCGTTGTTCAGGGCGCGCTGAAACACGTCCTGCAGGGCTCCGTCATTCCAGTCGCTTTCTGCGGCTAGTTTCTGGAACTCAACGACGAGGGAGGCTACGCTACGGGGACCCTGGCGGAGGGAGACGAGTCTTCTGGAGGCCTCCTTGCCGCAAACTGGGTGGTCGAAGACTCTCCTCATTTCGCGGGTGAACAGATCGTAGGAGAGACTCACGGGGCCCCCCTGACTCCAAACCGCGGAACCCCAGCCGAGAGCCGCCCCTCTCAGGCAGGAGATGAGGAATGCGATGCGGGAGGCAGACGAAGGATGTTTATTAGCCCACACTGTTGAGCTGGCGGGGGGGACCCGGTCAGGTAGGGATGGAGCAGGGCGGGGCAGGGATGATGAAGACCGGGAGGAGGGGTCCAGGATCCGGGTGGAAAGACGGGACGGAGACAAGCAGGTAAACCGGGCTGGCTGGAGAGGGACGGACAGACTGGGTCAACGAGAGGAGACAAGCAGGTAAGGGGAAGACGAAACAAAGAGACATAAAGTAGGGACTTGAAACAAGCACTCGGAGCTAGGAACTTGGAACTAGGAATGGAGCCAGTGGCTCTACAACTTGGGACATTATTGAAACATTATTCTTTTCTCGGCTAGGTTAGTTTTTGGATGGCGAGCTACCCATTTGGAGCACTTGGATTATAGAGTCCTTCGAAATCTTCAGCTGCCTGCTATCTGCGTGGTAGACGTTGGGGTAGGGCCTCAAAAGACAACTGAAACGGAACTTTTTGATTGCAGAATAAATTTCATTTTCTTTGGAACAATACTTTGATCTTTTTTGGGTGCACCCAGTTCAAAACACATTTCAAAAGGGAACAAGATTGACTGCGGGCAGTGTTAGTATAATTACTCTGAATGTATGTCAATACAATTATTTCACTTTAAACTTACCTGTGTGTTCTGTTTACTCATAGTGGTGTCTGTTTCCGGTTTATTAAAGCTCTCTATGAATCTATATATTAAACTGGCCCAGTGTGCACTTACCTCCCAGGTATGTTTCACAGTAAAACTTGGTGAGCTAGCAAGTAGAGGGTTTAATTCATAAACAACCATTTATAATGAAATTATTGGGATGCCTTTTAAGGAAATGGAGTGTGACTGAGGGTGCATTTGGAATATAGTGAAATTAACATTGGGTTTTGAATGGCTTTATCTCATTTTCAAATGGATTGACATTTCAGTTTTAACTTAAAAAAATGGATATTGTGAAAGAGAAGGTGATAATCCCAAATGCCCTTTTCGTTAGCGGGTTAACTAACACTGTGGTAGATGATGAGATCTTTGATTTTCTTAAAAAATATGGGTCAATTACTAGCATAATCTAGTACCACAGACTGGGCCCAAGGTAATTGTGGAATTTGAACAGGGTACCGCTGTGAAAACACTTGAACCACAATTCTTACATCACCAAAGACCATGTGCTACTGACCCACATGTTATCCACCACATTCAGTCTTGGTAGTGCTTACATTAGTGATGCAGGCACCACTACAACAGTTACCTACATTTCTAGGTTGAAAGACAAGGCAGGCAATTTGAAGATATCCTCCGTTAGGAGTTGGCTCGGATCAGTGAATCTATTACCCCTATTGAGATCAGTGAAAATCTTGTAAAACCTGAGCCACACTTTACACCGAGTGGTATCTGTACTGCAGCCCATAGCTTAGTGATTTCCGCCGTTGACGATAGTCAGGCTCCCGGAAGCCCCAGACTGCCATTGAGGTCAGAGATTTTCCCTCTCCAAGAGGAGAGAGAACCAGTACTTCCCACTTGCCTTCAGATCAACTCAGCTCCCCTGAAGTTCAACGTGTGGTAGTTGAGCACATTGTCAAGAGTTGTGAAATTGCATCACTCATTCATTCTCAGATTTCTCCAACTCAACTTCGAAGTCGACAAAGACAAATGGCGCAAGTGTGGAATTCTGCTTGAATGACCCATTGATTCCCGATTCCCAAATGGTGAGGAAAATTGTTAAAGGCCTTTCATCCCCAGCTGCAAATATATTCAAGTCTTAAGGACCTAAAGCCTCACCAAAATAATACTTGAACTTGCTTGACTCTGTTTATGCCACTGTTGGGGATGGAGATGAGCTTTTTGTACGATTTTTGAACAACAATCAAAATGCTGGGGAGAAAGCCTCTTACCTGCAGTGACAACATACGGCATTAAGTTATGTGATCAATAAAATCAATAAAGGAGAAATTGCTGCCTGCGACTCGGCTGTTCTCCCTGCAAACTTCTCTAGCAATTCTGCTGTGGGTGCTGGAACAGCACTCTGATCACCAGTCTCCAGCTTGAGCAGTGAAAGAGTGAGTCACCATCATTTGCATAGCGTCTTCTTTTACTGCAAACGGGGGAAGATAAACAGGCTAACAAAGTCAGCAGACTGAAGCAACACTTCGGGCTTACAAAGCCAAAGGTCATGTCAAGCATGCAAGCTGCACACATGACCTGCACCTAGGATATTGCCATGCAAAAGGAACATGAAGGAGCCTTCTTGGTTGTCACCAATGACATAAAGAAGCAGACCTGACATCAAGCTTAGGTGGCAAAACTCAATGCGTGCACTTCAGACAAGCCTGTGAAAAAGAAAGCAACAGAAAGCACAAGACAGAAACATAAGAGTCAGAAAAAAAACTTCAGCAAATCACTGGGACAGTAAAACCGAAGCCATGGTATTGCTTTAGATGTGGTGAGGATGGCCACATTGCGTCTACATGCAGCAACATGCCCAATCCCACCCTTGTGCAAGCCAAGAAACCACCATGTCCCCATCTACAGGCAAACAAAAAAATGTGACTCACGCCCACAGTGTCGCACAGGAAAGAGAATTGCCAAACGTCTTGTAGACAGCAAGTTTAGGGCTGATGTAAATGTGGGTGGGGTGGACTGTAGTTGTTTACTAGACACAGGGTCACAGGTCACCACAGTGGCCAAGTCCTTTTATCACAACCATGTATCTGAGCATCCTATTAAACCCATCAGTGATATACATGAAGAAGAAGGAGCAAATGGGCAACCTGTCACCACAGTCACTTGGAGTGCCGTGCAGTGATGTGTTGGCTCTATGAGCTGGCTTTTATGAATGATGGGGGCCGCCTCCCGTCTGAGAGCCCATTTATTTATTTATTCATTTATTTATTTATTTATTGAAAATTAATACAAGACAAAATAATAGGATGATCCAATAACATATTCATTAAATATGATCCAGAAATGATGTCTCACTTTGGTAATAACATTAAGAGCAATGCATGGTGAGACTTTGTATATTGCGCCCGTCGCCTCCCCCCACCCCACCTCAGAGCGCAAATTTTATTGGCTGAAAAATAAATGCATGAAGAATAACAAATAACATCTTTGAACGGAGCAGAATGTTTCTTTGTTTCATATTATATCATACATATTAAAATGAAATATATGTGTTTATAGAGACTTGTGTAATCATTTATTAACTATACTATTTCAATAGTAGTGTGTTATTGCTGTTATACAACAGGGATAGTTATTCTTTAACCATCAATATGAAGAAAAATGTAAAGATGTTGTTTTACATCATTTAAGGTATTCTGGAAATGATAATTTGAGTATAATTATGTTGAATAATTTAAGTGATATATATGCACACATACCAGAGATGTGGACTCAGGTTATTGTGACTTGGACTTAAGTCAACTCAAATAACTATTTTCATGACTTTCACCTTGAATTGATAGAAAATAAATGACTTGAGACTCGACTTGGACTTGGAAGTTAAAGATTCGTGACTTGACCTGACTTGTGACATAATGACTCCAATAACTTGTTTGTGTTCACTTTGATTCACTGAAACGTTAAACTAAAATGCGATCGGCAAACAAAAATGTACTTTGGTTGGGCTTCCATAATCCATAAATGTTGCCATTGAGGTGTCTTGGAATGTGAGGCATCCCAAGACAGCCCCATCGTATAAGATAGTTACTAAGAGATGGTGCCAAGGGTCCCGAGAGAGAGAGCACATCACCAGGGGTCCCGGTGATGAGAGAGGTGAAATGTGACCTGTGACCTATGTAGGGGAACGAAATGGTCAACGTTGTCTTTGGGCAAGCATAAAAGAACCGCCCGAGTTTCATTCAACAGAGAATCCATCCTGCTCGGTTCTCTCCTGGACGTTCTAGGCAAGTCTGGTCTGATGCTGTTCTTTTGTAATAAATCTATTATTTTACTCAAGTCAGCATCAGCGGTCACTCCTTCTTCACCAACACATCAAATTCATCAAGAAACTACAAAGTGGCGTCACGAACAGGATCTTCAAGGCCTCACCTGCCGATGCTGCCTGCTCCAGCAAATTACCACTCTCAGGGTGAGTGTTACCTCACAAAATTGAGCTGTGTGTGGTTCTTGAAGCGGTAGTGTTTTATGCAGATAGACTGCACTGACAAGAGCAGATTGTGCGGAGATGGAGATGATGTGTTGATGTGTGAAATGAGTTTCCGTTTAAATTGGGGTTTATTAAGTTCTAAACGATGTAAATAAGGGGAATAAGAGAATAATAAATGAAGAAAAAGAAAACTAAGTTGAAATAGAGAATAAAGACGAGAGAAATAAAAGATGAAGTTAAAAGTAAAAGTTGAAGGCTTAAAAGATGTGGAGAAAGTTTAAGTAAAAAGTAATTGTAGAATGGCAGAACTAGTAGCCAAAGGTTATTTAAATAACCATGCAAGGCCCGTATCTCCCTAATCAGTAAGACATGTGTACATTAAATGCTGCGTGAAAGTTGGCCGAATGAAAAAATAATATAGTCAAATCTAGGTAGGAAAAACAAAGAGGAAATAACCCTGGCCAGGAGAATTGACTCAATATAAAATTATATTAAGTAAGATGAAAAAGATGAAAAGTGAAAAAGAGATAAAAGTAAAAAGGCTAAAGTAAGATGAAAAAGATGAAAAGTGAAAAAGAGATAAAAGTTAAAAGTCTAAAGTAAGATGAAAAAGATGAAAAGTGAAAAAGAGATCAAAGTTAAAAAGTTAAAAGATGAAAAGTGATAAAGAGATAAAAGTTAAAAGCCTAAAGTAAGATGAAAAATATGAAAAGTGAAGCAAAAAGAGTTACAAGTTAAAGGCTTAAAACATGAAAAATAAAGTTTGAGAAAAAAAATGCGGAAAAGTTTGGCCAAAGTGAAAATTTACAAGTCTGGCCAAAGGGAAAATCTTGAAAAGTATACATGAGTTGACGTTAAAGTATAAAGTTAAGCGCTGTTGAAGTTTTTGGAGAATCAGATGTGCTGCAGAACAGACATGTGTTTTTCCTTTTGGGGTGTGAGTGTGCCTGTGTGTGTGTGTGTGAGTGTGCCGGCTAAAGAGGTGTGAAGAGATTTGTGTATTGTTCGTGTATATGTATAAATGATATATAGAATACATGGGTTATTAAATAGGTATACATATGTGGTGAGCAGTTAAATAATACATAAAAGAAACATTTCTTGCCCCTTTAGTGATAAATATATATGAACCTGTTTACGGACTTTGTAAAGCTGATAATAAAGATTATCAGCCTTTCTTTAAGGACGTTTGATAAATATATATGAGCCTTTTTCTTTAAAGGACGTTTGATAAATATATATGAGCCTTTTTCTTTCAAGGACGTTTTATACATTTGATAAAGGATATGAACCTTCATAGGACGTTATATATTTGATAACAAAATGAGCCTTCTTGAGAGAAGGACTAGAATCACCAGAAACAGTCTGCCTACACATGCATGTACACATTCAGAAAAGAAAAGAAAATCTTCTGCTCTGAATTATGAGTAGTATTTGTGGATTGTTTGGTTGGTGTGTGAGTTTTTTCTCTTTGTGCTTGGAGTGTGAGTGACAGTGCTTGCTGTGAGTCCTGTTGGTTTAAGGAGCAGATAGTCTTTGTGAAATAGAAGGAAAAGTTGGGTTTTCGATGCAAGAGAAGAGGTTTTGTGTTTCGGCTGCTGAATGAAAGGAACCAACTTTGATTTATGACTCTGTGCGTGGCTGCATTAGGCTGGGCTCTTCCGACGGGGCGCTAAAACAGGACGTTCGCTCGCTGGAGCAAGGGGTGGTGCTTCATACAGTGTGGAACTTAGTAGACTCCCACTGACAAGAGGGGCTGAGAAGAAGCCCCCTTCTCTCTCTCTTCTTTCTTAGTATGATAGAAGAAACTAAATAAATAAATGAATATTAAAATAATATAAAATAAAATAAAATAAATAAAAATAAAATAAAATTAAATCGGAAAATTTATTAAAAATAATGAATTAGAGGTGATTGACTAGATTGACTAATGTACTCTTTAGATTTATATGCATCATATGAATAAAAGAAAACATTGCTTTATTTCAAATGCGTGAGAAATAAAAAAGCTGATAATGTATGTCTCATTGAATTGTATTATAGTATGTATAAGAATTTAGAGTGTCTTAAGACACTGAACTCTTGTGTTGTTCTTCCTCTCTTTTACTTTGCTGAGTGAGAAGTGGGGGAAAGACAGAGAAGATGGAATGTGTCTGAATTGGATCATCCAAGGGGCAGATGACAAGACATCTGGCAGTTCTTCACAGACACTGGGAGCTTGCGGATGACAGTGCATAAGAATTCTGAATTCCTTGAATCAGGCCAGTGCGGATTATCCACAAACTCTTTTCAAAAGACACCTGCGATTACCTATATGTGTGTACATCTAGTTATAACCTACATGATTGCTTGTTCTCACAAAAAGGATTACAGTAGTTCTTTTTCTTATATTGCATTTGCAATTAGTTAGTAAGTGACTTGGCAATGGACTGACTATTCAAGGCTTTTGCCTAATTAATAGAGCATTATTGATTTGATTGATCACATGCGGAAAAACTGATTTGATTTAAATACGGTTGATGCTGTGAATATAGGTTTCATTATCTGAGTATGGTTTACCTTGATTTAGGCTGTTTTGAGAGTGAACATTGATGGACATTTTGATAATTTTAGATAAATGAGTATGATCAGATGTATCAGATCATGAACAAGTGAAGTTGGATAAAAATGGATACAAAAATTACAAAAGTAATCAGTAGTATTAGTAAGTATTGATGTAGTGCGAAAGAATAATCCTCTTATTAAAGATATTGCAAAAATATCAGGAAAATGGAGCAAGCGGTGGCCTGACACTGAACAACCATGGCCAGCTGAAGGAACTCTTAACCCGGATGTGATTAAAACAACGCAGGTGCTTCTGTCTACATATAAAGTAAATCAAAAGAGGAAAGAATGCACGGAGAAAAGACAAACAGAACTTGGCATTCTGCAGCTGTTCGTAAAGGAGGGACAGACATGGTTCGAAGCTGCAAAAAAAAAAGAGAACAAAGTAGACAAGAAATAAAGAAAAATGAAAAGGAAGCAGAAAAATTGATGGAGAAGATTACCGCACCCTTTTCACATACAGCATCTGTAAAGCAGCCCCCGCCTTATGAGAAGGAGGTGAAGTTCACTGATGTTTATCCCCAGCTCCCAGTGATGACAACGGAGGGCAACTATCTCCTCAAAGATGAGGATGAGCAAATAATAGAGATGGGCAAGTCTACAAAAACCATAAAGATGTATCCGAGCTCCAACAGTACCATGAGAAGGAACCGTTTGGGAAGCAGACAACAAGTCAGAAGCCTGGAAATAGGAGAAGAGAGTGTGAGTGACTCGGACAAAGCTATTGGAGGATACGACCCAGCAGTCAGGCGGATGTGGGCTAAAGCGGAGGAAAAAGGAGCATGACCAGAAGGAACAGGACCAGGAGACTCTCATAAAACTCAACCAAATACAATTGCTGGATAAGAAGAATGAGGATAAGAAGGCCAAAGAGAAGGTTTATAGATGCGCAGAACAGAAGCAATTGTAGGTAGATAATGCACTGCGGTGCCCCCTAAGGGGAGCAGCCAAAAGAAGAGGATTCTTGGTGGTGGAATGAGGAAGTAAAGGAGCAGCTATGAAGATAAACACTGATGATTATCTTCATAAAGAGCGTGACATTGAGAAAAGTGTGCCACATATGACTTTAATGGTGGCTGAATGATTTGAGTAGAAGCATATAGGAGAAAGGATGGAAGAAGCTACAGTATTGTCAAGAAAAAGTAGTTTATATGGGTCAAACAATAACCCATGGACACAGAAGCATAATGTTCAGATAAGGAAATTGCTGCATGCAACGATGAAGCCAAAAGAATTAGCTGTAGCTAAGTGTGCAGCACACAAAATGGACACGTCAAGGGTTACTCAAGGTAACAAAGCAGCAGATGAGGCTGCTGAAGCAGTTACAGGAGCAAACAAAGCAGGAAAGGTTCTTCTGGTCACCCATGAAGTGGACTTGGGAGATAAAATCACGCTCAGAGATGTGATCTCGATGCAAGAAGTGGCGTCAGCCATAGATAAACAATTATGGTTGGACCGAGGGGCCACACAAGAGTCTACTGGTCTGTGGAGAAATCATGAAGGACTGATGGTAGCACCCCCCGACCTACTAGGTCTGATGATTCAGGAAGCACATCGGTTAGCCCATGTTGCAAGGGGGGAGATAAGAAGAAAAATCACAAAAGAATATGGTTTTTTGGCACCGTACTTGCTTGAGCAAATTGATTATGGCATAGGCAGATGTACAATCGGTCTTAAAAACAATGTTTGAACCAAATGGTCAATGTTGTCTTTGGGCAAGCATAAAAGAACCCGCCCGAGTTTCATTCGACAGAGAATCCATCCGGCTCGGTTCTCTCCTGGACATCCTAGGCAAGTCTGGTCTGATGCTGTTCTTTTGTAATAAATCTATTATTTTACTCAAGTCAGCGTCAGCGGTCACTCCTTCTTTATCAACACATCAAATTCATCAAGAAACTACACCATTGTGCGAGATTCTCTTATCAAACACAAGTTGGTGTTTAGAAAGTTGTAAACAAGGGATGGTGTTTTTTCTCTCTTCTGTGTTAATCTCTGTATGCCGTGATTGGTCCGCGAAGCCCCACACGCCTCTATATTTCTTTACATTCGCTTCCACGTGCAGATAAGATAAAGCATGATGACTCCAAATAATGTCACATATTGCCGTAAAGCAGTTCTGTCACTGATTTGCAACATAGTGATAAAAAAAAACTGTAAAAAAACCAGAGTGATATTGGTCATTGTTTCACTTTTTTGACCACATCGGCATCGACAGTTATGCAGCCAATGTGTCCCAATTTTTAAATAAGCATAATAAACAAAAAATCACTGGTTATTTATCCTGTACTGTTTTACACTACTTTTATGTTACTCACAAAAATTCCTCACCAAAATAAGCACAGAAGTCCACCTAGGCATTATATATCCGTCCATGTCTGTTTACACTCATGTTTAGACACGGACACGGCTCACCAAGAAATAAGGAAGGGGTTCATGGGAAACTCGGAAAACAAATTATTTCGGAAGTGATGCACACACCGGAATTCGGAAAAAAAGTAAATAAAAATGTATTTTAATATCATCTTTTACATTTTTTTACATATCAAAAAGTTCTTTGTGTGTTTATTTTTACATTTTTTGTTTGGTTCTGAGTTAAATGTTTTGAAATATAGGAACTTGTATTAAATAAAAGTTTTTCAAATGGATTTAAAATTTCTGCACTTTTTGACAAAATATTGGTCAAAACATCGGTGTTCTGTGGGCTCAGGTTCTCTAAAATCCGGATCGCAACGGACCTAAAAATGTGGCATCGATCTGGCTCCAAAAGTATGTTGATGATATAATTTTTCTACCGTCTTATGATATATAGTATATAGTCATATCGCACAGTCCAAATATTAGATATGAAATATTAAAATGTTTATTGTTGTCAGTGTACATTACCTGGTATATGAGTACACACTGGGCATTGTCCTGATTGGATGACTGCCGTCTCAGTCAAGTTGCTCGCTCCCTGACCTTTTTTTTTAACAAGGACTCGTTAGCCTCCTGCTGGTAACACCCTCACAGTATGATCAGATCAGATTATCATGGCGGCCGCCAATTTGTGCAAAACTGTTCATAACTCTTTGAGATATTCTGCAAACAGGCAGACAGACAGACAGGGGCGCAATGAAACAAAGTTTGATCTTGTAGTCTGGCTGTCAGTATTTCACTGTTTAAAAGTGATGGCGAGGGAATATTTCTGAGATTGAGAAGAAATTAAGAAATATATAAGCTTTTATAAAAGTATTTGTTTTTTGTTTGATGACATTTATTTCACTGAATATCACTAATTATATTACAAATTAAATTCATTGTCATACTTTTTGAACATGTTTGGTAGATAAGCCAATAATAAAATTATTAGACAGGTACTAATACCTTGTCTTTCTCTTTATAAAGTGGGGAGTATTTTGGGGAAAAAAAAGTGACTTGACTTGGAACATGACTTGCCTTAACTAAGGACTCGAATGATTTGTCTTGCCCAAGGAAAAATGACTTGGGACTTGCCTGAGACTTGGACCAAATTACTTGAGACTTACTTGTGATTTGGATAAGAAGGACTTGGTCACAGAGGTCGAATCATTGATACATTTGGCTGAATTATAAAAGTCAGAAGTGGTATTTAAAGAGCAGTTTGGGAGCGGAATGAGCCGACTCTTATTCCTGAGCTGAGCCAAATGATGCGTGACACCTTAAACCCACGCATGGCAACTGACCACCCCCCCTATCGGTATCTATATCGATATCAATATCGGTGATTCTGCCCTGGTATTACTGGGTATTGGATTGAAACCAAATTTTGCGGTATTGTCCACCCCTACTGCGGAGCTGTTCGATTTTTATTTTATCTTTGGTCTTTTTTTAAATTAAGACATTGTATTCTGATATAACCCTGTGTTAGATGCAACATTGTGGTCCTCCTTAATAATAATAATAGAATAAATAATAACTTAAATTTGTGTAGCGCCTTTCAAAAAACCCAAGGTTGCTTTACAGGAGAGGGGCAAGGCGCTTACTTTGCCAGATTCACAACAGCGGTAAAATAGAAAATCTGCGAGTCCATGATGAGTTCATATTCTCAGAACAGATCAATAAAATAGTATGTTTACGGGACTTTGATAAGTAAATAAGTAAGTCATCTTTTGTTCTTTAAAATGTCAGAAAACTGTCCAAGGTCCACTTTTATAACTGGTTTGTTTTCTCTGACCGACGAAAAACCCCAAATATATAATTTATGATGATTTAACACAATAGAAAAGCAGCAAATTCTCATATTTGGGCACCTGAATCTATCAATATACAGTATACTTAATAAATTACTTTTATATGATATTTCATATGATAAAAAAAGAATGTAATGGTGTAAATGGTAGTGAAAAAACAGAGAATCAGCGGCTAAATATCTTTATTATTTACTTCGCTTACCAATTCACTCTTCCAAATAATCCATTTGTGAAATGAAATAGCACAGTTTAGGATCCTCATTATCCCGGGAATATGCAGCAACATTAATGGTTTGTCATTTAACACTGTAAGGCATTTGCAACAGCCTTTGTTTCTCCAAGTTGGAGGGATTTTTTTCAAAGTTAGCACTGCTGCATTCATGGCCTGTCGGAAATGCTACCGTGCTGCCTACAAATCAAATTTTGATATTATTTATAATTTATGGACCAGCAATAACTGAGTACTAGTACAAATATATACTGGTGTTTTTTTAATTTAAATATTATTTTATTGTTTATAGACCAGCAATACTCAGGGCAGGAGTAATGGTCTGCACCTTAGCAGCAGGCCAAAAAATGTACAGTACTTTGTTGAATCGTAGATATTATTTAAAGTATGTTTCATTATTTAAATATGTATTGTTTAACTGCACTTTAGAAGTACAAATGTGTACAATTAATACCTGATGTTTGTTGTTAATTGTTGTTAATAGACCTGCCCTGGATAGTAAGTCCTTCAAGTTTCAAATTGGTAGTGCCATTATCTGACTTATTTTGTGTGTTAAAATAGATTATACAGCCTGTTCAAATATAGACATCAGTGAAACACTGACTGCCTGAATCTATCCTGGTATCCTCACAGTGGTGGCCTGCTGGCAACAAACCTTTGCTCTTAAAATATCTCTGTTTTAATGTTACAGTAGCTTAGGGTATCCATCCATTATGCTTAAAAGTGGTGGTATCAAGGGCTGGTGTGTTTGTACGTGCATAGATGTGGCCGGGGTTGTGGAGTATCCGTGGGCTGGTTGTGGTGGGCTGGTCTTGGTAAAAAAGACAGGGCCATTTTACAATCCTAGTCCAACTGATGCTGAAACCTCATTTTCTATTTTGTAAGTACCTTAGTTATTTATTATTTAATAAATATTGGTTAAACGTTAGTCCCTTTGTCATCTCTCTCCTCAACGATATGTACCTTGGGTTTTATTTGAGGTTCATAACATTACATTGTACTAAGCAGTTGTTGGCTTATTAGTTTGTGATTCACATGCACCAAATACCAAACACGACACACGTTGTTGTTATTATTATTATTATTATATTTTCTATTTATATTTTATAATTAAAAATTATTCAAAAAATTATTTCCAATTTTTTTTTCAATCCTCATCCTTATCATGACAAATTCCTCGTACATGTAAATGCTTCTGGAAGAATAAACAGATTCTGATTCTGCAATTTCTATCACAGATTTCTTTTCGAGTAATTATAAACAGAAAAACTAAACAAACATCTCTCTCTCTGCATTTGTAGCACTTTCCTTGGAAGCTGGAGTTTATGTTTTGAGGGGATTATTGGGCAGCGATGTGTTTGCTGAGCCTGAGTAAAGTGCCTCTCATCTCAGACCAACACATCTCCTTCAACACAACAGTTAACATCAAATGAAAAACCTGACCGTCAAAAGATGCATTCAATTGATCCAATGTCTGTGTCAGAAAATCAAAAAGTAAGCATTAGATGAAAGCACCGCCAGGAGTTATACCACCGCTGTTTACCCACCGGTATCAGTGTATTTTTTTATTGATGTGGTACTTTTAGACATCATTAGGAAAAGCGACCAGCAGGAATAATATCCCCAATATAATGTCTGTATAATGATGCTATATAATAATAGAAATGCTGGGATTCCTCTGAAAAACTGGATTCACAGTTATCGGTATAATGTACAACTGTTGTTGAGGACGACTAATGATGGAGTTGGAATCGCTGCTGATTTTTATCCACAGTGGCAGCTTATGTGACCAGAAACTACCGGTTAACCTGTATTGCCTTGAAGTATGTTTTAACTGAAGCTTCAAATAACCACTTGCTTGTTGATATGGTGAGAAAAAAACCTTCAAATGATGATCTGTAATTCAATTTGAAAAGGTGGAAACACTACTGCCTTAACAAAATATAATATACATTAATTCGGAAACATGAGCCAACAAAAATACCTTGGATGTACAGTAGGGAGCGAGGGATAATTTTAAGGTATTTTTCTCATGATATTGTTAAAAATTTTCAAATGTTGAAAATAGAGACAGTTTGAAGAAATTGACAAATGTTAGCAATCATCAGGAAAATGTTGAGGGGGTAATGTAAAATGTGTGTGTGCTAGTAAACTCGTCTCAAACTCAACGCCGTCCTTTAATGAAATATTGAGTGATGAATTTCAGTGGAGAAATTTTTTTTACAAACAAACAATTAACACTAAAAGTGTAAAAAAGCCGTTTTTTGTCCCATCGTGGTTCCTGTGTTGTCTCTCAGATGGCTCCTGGACGGATGGGTGGGTGGGTTGCACAAGTAGCGATCTCAGGTCCCGGTGGATTTTGCTCTGGCTGTGAGTTTAAGGACACGGTGGCCTTGTTACGGCCACAGACTGAGACAGCCATGACGCACCAGCTGTCATGTTCAAAGTTAGAGAGCTTAGTGACTAAATCTCCCTGGGACTTTCTGCCTCGAAAGATAGCACCTGTCAGGGATTGTGTGTGTGTGTGTGTGTGTGTGTGTGTGTGTGTGTGTGTGTGTGTGTGTGTGTGTGTGGTGTGTGTGTGTGTGTGTGTGTGTGTGTGTGTGTGTGTGTGTGTGTGTGTGTGTGTGTGTGTGTGTGTGTATGGGATCATAAGTAATAGCACATGTCTAACTGTTTGCATGTTTTGTTGCACACGGTTTTGTTGTTTTTCGCACCATCTTCAATGCGCTCCTGCATAACAAGGAGGAAATCAATGACATTTTAAAAGATTACGACACTCAACTGGGATAATTGCGCCTTTTATATAACCAATCATTTTCTCATATGTTTTATTATGTTTGTATATGGAAAAGTTGTCTATGATTTTTTTTTTTGGAATCCCAGGGGTTTTGAGCCAGCTTTGATTCCAGGATTAATGTCATGCTAAAGCCTAAATATTTTAGATGTATTCAAAAGTGTCCCCCCCCCCCCCCCCGAATTAAAATTGGATGGGTTTTTCTTTTTCCATCTTTGATCATAGCCACCCTCTGTTTTCTGACCTAAAAGATTATGCATCTTCCCTCACAGGGGTTCAATACCCAATTAATTCCCTCAGCTTCCAACATTTATCCACACAAAAGAAGTGCTCTCCTGCATCAAAGTCACTTCCCCGGTCCATAATGAAAGCTAAGTGCGTTTTAGTGTTCTAATGGCTCGCCACTACACGCCGTCTTGTCCATTTCCCTCATACAGCTGCGGCTGATTAAGGCTGAGAACCATTAATACCCCCTTTCGGAGCGAAGGGGATGGGTGGCGCGCCACTGGGAGGCGGGGACCCTCCGCTCATCGCAGCCTCAATTATTCACTTCATGCAACTTTTAGGGCCTTCAACACATGATCCATACAGTCGCTGGCCTGATTTAATTGCGTGAGTTATGTACCAAAGGTATAGATATAGATATAGATATACTGTAGATAGATATGTGTACATATAGAAGCTGTTCTCCAGAGAGGGAAGGTGCAATGTGCAAAAGGTACTTCCTATCTCTCTCTCTCTCTCTCTCTCTCTCTCTCTTTCTCTCTCTCTGTCTCTCTTACTCTCTCCACTCAAGACTACTCTCTGTAGTCATAAATATTTTACACACACACACACACACACACACACACACACACACACACACACACACACACACACACACACACACACACACACACACACACACACACACACACACACACACACACACACACACAGACAAATCCAATGTACAAACAAATATATGTGATTTATTCTGTTGGCACATTAACATCTGATTTGGTCCATGTAATATAATTTTCTGCCTGGATTAAACTCTTAATTGGACATTGATTTATTTTTCTTTTTTTTACAAAGTTATATATAACAATAACATTTTCAGATAACAGCACCGTGGCAGTGTCTTTTAAATAACAACATAAACAGGGAGCTCGTACGTTGTAAGCCACAGATGTGTTGAGATAATAAATATAGACCCGTCGTTTGGTAATGTGTTTCCCAGTTTTGACAGAGTGAGAGATGGAGAGGGAAACAGAGAGAGAGAGAGAGACAGAGACAGAGACAGAGAGAGAGACGGGGTGACAGACAGCTTTGTGTCGCTGTCTGTCAACGCTGACATCCTCATTTCCATCCGATAACCAAACGAGTGCATCTGATCTCTGTGTGTATGTGTATTTTCCATGTACATGGCTGTGTGTGTGTGTGTGTGTGTGTGTGTGTGTGTGTGTGTGTGTGTGTGTGTGTGTGTGTGTGTGTGTGTGTGTGTGTGTGTGTGTGTGTGTGTGTGTGTGTGTGTGTGTGTGTGTGTGTGTGTGCGTGTGTGTGTGTGTCTGCATGTGCATAGAAATGAGTCTCATTTGTCACAGGGGTTTAGTATTTTGGGCAGCAGCGTGTTCTCCCGGCTGGAGGTGACAGTTGTGTCAGACGGTGAAGTCAGCTGACGGAGCGTCTCCCCCTCCTGAGTCCAGCTCCAGTTACATATCCTAGTAGTCCAAACTCTGCCTTCACTGGCCTACTTCACACACACACACACAAACACACACACACACACACACACACACACACACACACACACACACACACACGCGCACACACACGCATACACACGCAGACACACACACACAGCGTTCAGTGGAGTAGGCTGTATAGCCTGCATTCATACACATACATCTGTGGATTGTGTGGTTTTAGGATATTAAAAAAAAATTAAAATTCTACAAATTCCACTTATTCGGAAAAGAGAAGGTTTAGTTGTGACTGAGACATACAGTTAGTTGGATATGGTGACAAAATGAACCTATTCAACATTGTTTTGGACAAAAGGGTCTGATCAATGACTTAATGTAAAGTAATGTAATGTAATGAGATGAGAGTAGAAAATAAAACAGATTAAGAAGGTTTTTTACTCGTAAGGTTTTTATTGTATCTTTTCAACAATTAGGAGAACAGCTGACTAAACCAAACCAAGCAATTAAAAATATGAAATATGTATTTTTATTTTATAATTCTCTAGTTTAGAACGAATGATTGAATTTGTTCAATCATTGAATTCGAACTAATGAATGAACAATATCTCTTGATAGTCCATGTATTTGTCAGATGGATTTCTGACCCTCACCAATTTGAATTTAATATTTTCTTCATTCATATTTCATTTCATTCATTCATATTTTTATTCATCTATTATGTTTTTGTATCGCTACACCACGTCTTTGTGAAGGGGTCAAAACCAGCCCTGTTCAGTTGCTTTGGGATTTGGATCTCCTTTGTGCAGGTTGTGTGTCGAGTGAACTTGTCATGGTGCGGAGGACTTCTTCTGCGGAAGAGATCTTCTTCGTTACTGTAGTTAACAAACAAACTTAACGTGAGTGTTGTGTGAAAATAAATCCATTCCACTACATTTTGATTCAAATGAGCAGGAGTGATTTGTCCCCCGTGCGTCTCCAGATGGTGAAATAGGTTTTAGAGGGAGCATTCATCTTTTAATTAATTTTTCAGGGGATGCACATTGCGTGTGCGTCCTGCCAAAAACATTGGCGCACACTCATGTAAATCTCTCTTGCATGTACGCACACACACGCACGCACGCATGCACGCACACACAGACATGCACGCAAACAGACACACACACACACACACACACACACACACACACACACACACACAAATGGACTCTCTGTCCCTATTGGGCTGCGGCCTACTACTCTCTCTCTCCCCCCTCTCTCTCTCTCTCTCTCACACACACAGACACACACACACACACACACACACACACACACACACACACTGATAACACAGATAGTCCAGCAGTATAATGCAGTTCAGGGGTTGAGACATCACTATGCGTCAGATCAGGTGATTAATTAAACCCCCTCTGAGCCGCCACGGAGCAGAAACAGGAAAAAGCTTTTTACCAGAGGACGGGATCGACTCGTTTCAACAAACTGCAACAGGCGCTTGTGGAGTCACAATATCCCTCCGCTCCACTGGATCCGCTTACAATTTGTCTTATCCGTTAAAAAATGCATGCTGTTTAAAATAATCTGCTTTTTTTTTAAGTTGATTACATAATTTTCTAGTCATCTGCCAGAGAGACTCATTGGCATGACATCATGAGTAGGTTTTTGCTTGTTTGTTTACTGAACCAACAAATTTTCTTTACATGATATAAAATATCAAGTATATTCAATGTCATTATTATATTTTTATTTCCCCGTGTCGTTTTTACTTTACTACTAATTACATGAGTAGTGTGTGACTGAATTTCCATAAAATGTGCGAGTGAATAATTTCACTAGATGATATTTGCTTTAATCATTTTCATAATATTTGACTTGTGTCCAGTAATAATGTTAGATATTGATATTTATATGTACTTATTGACCGGTTTCCTTCAGAGATCGTGGAACAGGCAGAACATGGAATCGGGAAAATAAGTGACTGAAAGTTGACTTTTCTTCTGTAAGGAATCCAAAAGAATCTTGCATTTTTACAGCAGATCCTTATCCTTATTCACTCTAATGTTTTTATTGTATGTTTTTCGCCAGAAACTTGCTTCACTTTGCGATTACACGAAACTCAAACTGCGTTCCAAAAAAAAAGACACAAGATGGGAACTGTGCCACATAATGTTCGCATATGGTGCTATGTTTACATTGTTGGTTTGTTTACACCCTTATTCTTCTCAGCGACTCTTGTTGACTGGACCCCGAAATGAGCTGCGAACATGTGTGATCCAAGGTCGGCCTGTAGCCCCACCACAACAAATGGAAGTGGACAGGACGTGCCTCCGTGCAGAACATGCTCAGCGAGCACCAGTTTGTTGGAATCCAAACTTCCTCCGCATCTGTCTGCAAGCATCTGTCTGATGCCCCAAATACACGTGCGTCCGCTTGCTCGTCCGTGAGTTCAGTTTACGAGCCTCTGATGCCAACCCGACGCCTGAAATGCCGGCGAGAGCCGTGAGCGGATGTTTGCGATGGCAGAAATGATTGTGACGGCAACGCGCTGACGGGCGCTTCATTGCCCGCTGCGATGCCGGGTTATCAATCCTCAATCTCAGGAATGTCGACAGCAGTGACACAATGCGTGGCAGGTGAGGAGGGAGCCGACTGGGCCTGTGGCCTCTGAATCTAAAAATAAAAGAATCATACTCCAGCAGTTCTGTGAGCTTGAAATGAATTGGGTCTAATAGTTACAGAAGATCGAGGCCAATCCTGAGACCTGTTGGGTTCTGGGTTCGAACTCGACAGGGGCCTCTCTGTGTGGAGGCTCCATGTTCTCCCAGTGTTCACGTGGGTTTCCTCCAGGTGCTCCACCAACAGCAACATTTTCGAGGGGACCACCTTTCAGTTGAACTTCAACAATCTTATCAACTGAATGTGTGTGTGTCTACAGCAGCTTGGTAAAAGTATTTCTATCTAAGATGACGGAGGAAGGGGAAAGAGAGAAGTGAACGGTTTCCTGAAAGAAAATCCTTTTTTTTTCTAATAATGTGGACGATAACACTCAGACTCAGTAAAATGCACATTATCTGCTTTACAAAGGCCTCGGGTACACTGGGAATCCTTCCCTCTCCATGGGAACCAAAATTCTAATTTATTGTCTGTTAATGATGAAGGGAATGTATTGTCCGTGGTGGTGGTCAGTCTGGTCCCACCAACAGCCCACAAGGAAATTAGGGAAGATGTTTACCCTCCCAGCCTCCATACGGCAGGGGGAACCAGTTGAGACCTCCACCAAGGGGCCGGCAAAAGATAATCATTTCATCTAAGTCTGCATTTGATAGACATTATACAACAAAATTGGAACAACCCAGGATATCGTGGTATATTGTAACAACTGAGGATATCCTGGAATATTATGGCTCAGTTGGTCTCTCTCTCTCTCTCTCTCTGTCCGGGCACGAACAAATCCTTTTGCAAAGGCTCAGTGCTCCCTGTGCTGCTCTGCCCTGCAGGAGGATGGTGGAGCCGCTTTTCTTGGATTAGGAGACGATATATATATATACACACACAAAAAATACTGCAGATGGGATGATTCCTCTGCGAAAGTTTGACTCCCATTCATTCATAAAACACACTTATTTATGCTGTCAGCTGTCTCTGAGTGCTGCTGCATAATACACTCAGGTAAAATGAAAAAGTGTTGATTTTGAAATCTACTCTGGAAAGTTAATAAACCTCAGTAGAAGTGCATGTAAGTACTCTAGTCACTACCTCCACTTCTGAAGAGAGACAGAATAAGAGTGAGGAGGAGAAAGTACTTTTCCTCCAACTGACCTTGTTCGTGTCTCTTCCTGTGAAGAGGTTTTCACAAATGATGTTGGCGCTGTGTGTACTAACACTGTCAGAGTAACCTTTTCCATCGGGCAAAGCAGTGTGTTATTACTTGAATAAATGGAGACGCGATTGAATCACAGGGCGCCGCTGCAAAATGCTTAACCGACAAGGTCATTTATTTTTCTTCCCCTGGAACCCATTTGTGTTCATTTACTGTCAGTGGGGTGGGACATATGTTTCCCAAACTGCTTCATGCGTTGAAAATCGTTTCCCACAGTAATGGCATCGTCTCCCCATTGCTATGCTCGCTGATGAAATTGGCTTCACGGGACGGGTGTATCCCAGGTGCCTTTTAAATGCCAGCCGCAAAATATCAAGTTCCCCGGAATAAACATACCGTGGAGGGATAATTCACTCACAGCTTTGTCATCTACCTTTGGAACAACGGCACCGCCGACGTGATGGCGTAAATACTTACTAAACAATATGCTGGGGTCGGCTCAGACCTCAGCACTGGAACATATCCCGGCACGACGGCAGTATCATGAATATATGAATGGTCCATGGTAATGTGGCTCGGGGGAGCGTTGGTGGCGTATCTTCACCCGCCACCCCGCCCCTAATCTGGGATCCCAGCAGTCCCAGTAGTTTTCTGAGTTTGCGGCAGAAAGCAGAGATTGGAAGGGGGTCGGCTCAAGTTTTAAGCCTGGCCCGTTTCCGGAGTGTTGCGGGGATATCGTACCAAAGAGAAACTCCTTTGCGAGTGGCAAGATGGATCTCATGGATGAGGATTTTAGTGTGTTACAGCAGTCTTCACGGTGTCGACGGTTGGAAACATTTTTTGTCTAGGTTGGGGTCTGGACAGGATGTTTTAGCTTGTCTTCCCACACCAGCTACGGGAAAAGTTTCATATTAGATAACTCTTCATATTAGATGCTTTTTCAAAAGTCTGATTTGTGAGCCCCAAGCCATGGCGGGCGGAGGTTCATCCCCGCTGTGAAGGAAGACGTATTCCTCACCGTAATGCGCTCCACCCTGCCCTCCTCCCGATGACTTTGTGAGGCCATCGGAGGTGGCTTGCTATCTTGATTGTGGCTGCCTTCACCCCCCAAAACACACAGACACACGCACGCACGCACGCCCGCACGCACACACTGCCTACTACGCTATTTCTTCTATGAGGGACCTTGTTGGAACTGGTGATTTATTTTTTTATAACGTTCTTGTGTGTGTGTGTTAGCTTCTTTCTAAGCTCTTCCCTAACTTGTGCTTTGCGTTTTCCCGTCGAGCTGGAACGACAATGTTACTATGGAAACTTCCCGAGAGGACAGATCTTCCAAGCCCATCGCCTGATCAGCACACACTGTAGCTGTGGCTCTGCTTCACTCCTCTTGCTATTCATCTATTCTGTAAAAACAGCAACACCAAGGGGTCACAGACACACGGACACACGGACACATGGACACACACACACACACGCACACACACACACACACACACACACACACACACACACACACACACACACACACACACACACACACACACACACACACACACACACACACACACACACACACACACACACACACACACATATTTGTTAGGGGCTTTATATTTCTCTTTCCTTTTGCACCAGCTGATACTGATAAGTATAATGTTCTTTTTCCTTTTTGACAGCGAGTGATTTCATTGTTCAACAAGGCTGGATGACAACACAAAATCCATCTCCATCTGCATCTCAAGTGCATGGGAGAGGTTATAAGTTTGTGAGAGCATTGGGACATGTAATGAAGAGGGTCAAAGTATATGCTCACCTGAAATCTTTATGTTTATATATAATGTTTTTACAAGAAAAGCACATGTGTGCACAGTGTGACGCTAAAAGGAGACTTAGGTTAAGATTAGCTTGGTTGACCAATTATATCAATCAACATTTAGCACTAAAGAGTGGTGGGTGGCAGTTCTCATTCAGATAAATGTTCCTTTCATCCACTCTTCCACAATCAGCGATCCCAGTGGTAGGTTCCTTATAGTAGCTGGCGTTTTAAATTCCGTACCTATAACATTAGTGAACTTGTATGCCCCCAATTTTGATGACCTTTCTTTCTTCCAGAAGGTCTTTAATGCGATCCCCAAGACCTGAGTGGGGGAGTCTCTGCCCACAGGTAAGGGTTTAAGGGAGGGAGAGTCTTTCTGGCCGGGGTGGGCCAACATGGCGAGAGTTTTTATTGTAACCTTAAACAATAAGGTACCTTGGCTTCAAGTATCAATAACAAATGGCGATTATTATAATAATGAGGTTGATAATGATCATCTCGGTGCAGGAGGAATGGCCTTCCGCTGCTGGGCTGCTGACGAGTCCATGCGCCACTCCCCTCTGCAAAACAGACAAACATTAAGAAATCTCCCTGCTTCTAGTTGAGGAGGCAGCTTGGCGGCCGCGGGAAAGGGAACTGTGCTGTCGTCCGCAGCCGGTGCTTGATCACGCCCCTTTGTCCGCCAAACTCACAGACGAACATTCCAAGGGGTAGACTTTGAATGCTTCCTAGACCCTCTTTCAGATAAGCAGCCTTCGAAATCACTTTCCGACTCCAGCATCCATCTGAATACATTGATAGACAATCTAAATTTAGTAGATGGAGACCTACGCATCCTACTGATAGAGATTCCTCCCTCGTCTCTCAAGTCCACAAGTCTTATTCATGCATTGATTACTTTTTGCTCGACTCTAAACTGTTATCATCTGTCAAAACAGTATCCTATCATCACATTATCATATCTTATCACTCAATACTGTCCATTGAACCGAAGATAGGGGAGCCCAGAGCTGGAGGCCGCCAATGGCGCTTTGATCCTACACTTTTATACGATGAGCAGTTCACTACGTTCTTGCAAGAACAGATTTCCCTCTTTATCATTGAGAATGACACCGGTGATGTTAATGATTCCATGTTATGGGAATCTCTAAAGGCAGTGATCCGAGGTCACATCAAAGCTTTTGCCTCTAATTAAAGGAAAAAGGAGATTAGTAGACTGAAAGATATACAACGAGACCTTTTGACTCAAGAACATTTATTTAAGAAGAATCCTGATGATGCTACTCTTGAGCCAATCACTAACTTAAAACATGAATACAATACTATCCTGTCACCTGTCACTAAGACGCAACAAAAATATTTTACGTTGGGTGATAAACCCCATAGCTTACTCGCAAGGCAGCTGCAACACACACAAGCCACTCATGCCATCCATAATATAATAGGGACAGAAAAGGTAAATCTATAACTGATCCAGTTGAGATAAATAAATGTTTCGCACAATTCTATGAGGAGCTGTACCAATCAATAGTAAAACAATTGATGCCCTGATAATGAACCAATTCCTAGACAACAGCCAACTTCCCACACATGACGAAGAAGCAGCAAAGGCAATTGACTTCATTATAACGTTGGATGAGATTAACGGCCAGAATATCGAAAAAAAACATCTATGTAAATATAAAACAGAACGTGGCTTCGGTTTACCGCAATTTAAATACAGCCAATATGAATGCACTAACCTTTTGGAGCGGAAATATTGCCACAATAAGGGACGTGTACGTTGAGGGGTACCTTGCTTCTTTCCAACAACTGCAACTGAGCTATGATCTGCTGGAAGCACATTTCTATAGATACCTTAAGGTTAGGAATTTTATCAGGACTCATATACCACATTTTGACCATATGCCCAAACATAACACAGTAGACAGCATCCTTCGGCATGCACCTGGCATTAAGGGATCAGTCTCTTTTCTGTACGATGTTCTACAGGTGAGTGTAGTAACGTCCGACCATAAACTGAAAACTGACTGGGAAAGAAAGAAAAAATGGAAGGTAAAATACTGCATCACTTGTATATTGTCTGTCTTCATTGTTCTTCCAATAAAATAAATATATATAAAAAAAAAAAAAAATTTATGCCTTTTTTTATTGGATGGTCGGTTATTAGCTAAAAAAACAAAAATTAAGAAATGGCTGAAGAACCTAAAAGAACATGAAGTTTCTTCACTCAATCACTCCTGAGATAAATTTTTCATATACAGTTTTGTTATTTTTCTGTGTGTTTTCTGCTTCTGCTTTCAGTCCATGTCTCCTGTCTTCTTTGCACCACTAATACACCAACATTTTATTTTTTGTATGGTGCCTACGTGAATGTTAAAATATCACTGCTGATAGACAGCGACACAATCCACAAACAGACAGATCCTTGTTGTTGCCTTCCCTCAGTCAGTGAGTCAGTGAATCCTCCACCCAGCGAGGAGTTAACAAGGCCTATGACAGGAGGGGAGAGAGAGAGAGAGAGAGAGAGAGAGAGAGAGACACGATACAGCACATGAGACAGACGGACAGGAACAGCCAGAGCGTCGGGGGTGAAATTGAGCCCGGCAGATATAAAGATGCCGCTGATTGAAATGTCACTCAACGCACCGCTGTAGGATGGCAAGGGGGGGGGGGGGGGAGGAGAGAGTCCACCAACGCCAGTGATCCATATGCGGTGATGAAAACCCCCTGAGGAACATCAGGAAAGACAAAAAGAACACGCAACACAAGGACTTTGCAAGAGAGGAAATAGATCTCGTCATCTTCATCGTCTTCATCACCACCATCATCATCAGCATCATCATCATCATCATCATCAAGGTGCTGTTTACAAATGTGCTCCTGAGTAGAATCCTAATCTCAATGTCCTGCCCACCTCGCAGGACTCCTCCATAGATACACCTCTGTCATATATTAGGTAACAGCTGCTAAAATATGTGACTCACAGCGAAGTCACTGTCCTCACAGACACACACACACACACACACACACGCACTCACACACACACACACACACACACGCCACACACACACACACACACACACACACACACACACACACACACACACACACACACACATGCGCGCGCACACACACACACACACACACATGCAGGAACCCAAACTTCTCCTTCTGGAAATGCCAGAGAAAGAACTCAGTGTCATTTAGAACCATCACAAAAGGGAACAGCCCAAATGCACAAAAGTCGTGTGGCGGTATTTCATATCGAAGGAAAATTAAGGCTAATTCCACATCAGGAGAGATTAAAATGGTTTCGCTTTTTAATCCTCTCTGCACGGCCACTCCACTAAAGTATTTTTTTTTCAAGCCATTTATTGAAAGGAGTGTCATTCCGTGAGCGGAGATGAGTTGGACAGATTCGCTGTCCTCATACCCAATCTATATCAGGGTCTTTTCAGTTTGCAGGGTCCATTTTCAGTCGTCGTTTCAACTCCACAGTTCATGTTTTGGGTTTGTTACTCGTTAAGTTGTTAGTTCCCGACATGCATCCACTCGGTGAAATAATTTAAAGTTTATTAGGAGACAGTTAATGCTGTTTGTTGAAGTCGTTGATAGTTCCCTTTCAGCGTAATTGAGATATTTCCCCCGTCCACTATTTGTTTCCTTCCGTAGCACCAAAACAAGTCTTTTACCCTTATCGCCCTGTGATTCCGTACAAATAAACACTAGGAATACTTACAAAACTCTTGTACCTCTTTAAAAAAAATAAAAAATAAATCCACACATTTCACCTGCAGCTACCACTTATCTATACAAATATTTTTTGCACTTTTTACATTCACATTTATTTTTTTTTACTTTTTAAAACCACATTGCTGTGGTTGTTAATATGATTTTGATTGCATAAAAAACATGACTTCATAATTATTTTCTAAAAATCAGGTGAGTTTTAGTCCACCTTTGCAAACCATTAAATAAACAAAAGAATAACCCGCAAAATGTTTTTATTTTTTTTGTTGTTTTTTAATGTGTTCACCACTGGACAGAAAAAAGATTGGAGACAGCTTAGTGTCCAGAGATGTTTCCTTTGAGGGTTGATTTTTTTTTTTTGAAAGGCGGGCAAGCTGTTTTTCTTCATTTTGAATTCAAGTTCTTATTATGCCTTAAGGTGTCTCCAGACAGCTCCACTGGATAAAGTTGAAAGCCCTTTTAAACCAACCAAGTCTCAACTTGGCCCTGGCAGGCTGTGATTGGGCCACTAGGGCACCTATCATAAGGCCCGCCCCCAGTATATATACTAGGTCACTGCCTGTCATACTTCCTCTTTTGCTATTCAGATCTCCGCTGTGGATGCAAGCCCTGTCCATGAAAGAAGAAAAAAGGAGGAATTATGTCGGCTGTGAACGTGAAGACATGGATATCCCGCAGGGATACTCACCTGTTGTGCGTCGCCCCCCGTACTGCCGAATGGCCTACGAGCGTCTTTGGTGAGCACAAAGATGAGGAAACGGCTCTCCCTCCTCGGGCCTTGTTACGAGGCCACGCTCCCCTGCCTGTCTGGATCTCCCTAAGCATCCGTGCCATGTGGATCAAGAGTGGAGGAACTTGCACGCAAGGCCAGTGGAGCTCCGAGGAGGAGGAGGAGCAGTGGGAAGGAGAAGAGCCAGGTGAGGAAGCACAAGCGGCTACTCTCAAACTGTCCCAAGGGCCTTCCCACCAGGAGCTGCTGCGCCTCCTGGGGCGAGCTCTGGCGAAACTGGGGTTCGCGTGGGCAAACACCGAACCTGCTGCTCCCGGCATGCTTGCCGGGGCAAATTTTGCAGAGGCTGTGGATCGGCGTCCCCACCCGCGTCCCCTTCCCGTGCTGGAGGACCTCACAAAGGAGATGAGGTTGTCTTGGGGCGCTCCACAGAAGACGTGCTCCTCCATCCAGATGTTCAAACTAGGGATGTTAATAATGAACCATTTTGCTGTTAACTGACAATAATAATTTTTACTGATTAATGGAATCAGTTAAACAGTTAAAAATATTAGAATTATTTTTTCAAAGGTTTGTTGCATGGTAGCTCATTCCCATTATCACCACAAACTATATATAGTATTTCCTTTTTTGCTAGTGAAAGTTACAGAAGTGCATATGGTGCGTCATATGAAATATCACACATCTTCGCTGAAGGGGCGAGAGGCTGGAACAGGAATCCTTTCCGCCGTCGTTAGCAGCCGCAGTCTTCAGCGGTGAGCGGCAGGAAGGTGCGGAGGACCTGAGCTTCTACGGAGAGGGGATTCATGCTGCTGGACTGTCTGCTCGTCCTCGAGTTTCAGCACGAAAAAGACATTCTGCTGTACCAAGTCCGTACCAGTGAAAGCCGTGCGGTTAATGTACACAAAAGACCAACACAATTTTTCCCCCTCCCTCCCTCCTGTGCGTTTTCCCAGTGTGTTTATCGAGGCCCCCTGTTCACTCAGACATGAGTGTCATGGCCTGAAATTAAAATATGAGCCTGAAGCCTCACATGATGCCGGGACATGTCACCGAACACATGAATACAGGTGTGAGCCTCCCTGCTCAGAAAATGCGGCCGGAAGCTCAATTTGTGGGGGAGTCCATCCTGGTGCCTTTGCTACCAGAAACCAGAGAATGCCACTTCCCTTATCTGAGCGTATGGAGACATGCATGCGTAGCCTCTCCCTGGGTAGAAAGGACAATTCGAAAGGGCTTGTTGAAGTCACACTGACGGAAGTCTTGGACTTCCGTCCTTCATCCTGAAATTCAGGAAATTCAAAACTACGTTTTTTACAGAAGATCTTCTTGCTCTTCTCTGAGACCAATTCAGGACCTGCAAATTTTAAACAAAACATTGAGAAAGCTCCCGTTTCGAATCTTAACACAGCGTCACCTGTTCTAATCTATCCAACGGGGAGACTTTCACATAGCAATTGTGGACAATTACAGGAAACATCTGAGGTTTACCTTTCAGGTACAGGGCATATGAATTTTGTGTTCTCCCATTCGGTCTCTCTGTGGCAAAATATTTACTATTTGTGGAGGCAGCTATTGCGCCTCTGTGCACCCAATAAAGGTTCTATCATATCTGGATCATCTCCTGTTAAAAGCAGAGTCCAAGGAGTTGGCACACTCCCACATGGAGGCACTGCTTGACCATCTTCACAGCCTGGGGTTTCCTATGGAAAAAGAGCACTCTGGATCTAGCCCAGCGCACTGTGTACTTACTTGGGTCTCAATCTGACCTCCTGGTCAATGCGTGAATGGCTGACTCCGACAAGGAGGTTGGGTGTGGTCACTGCAGCTTGCATGCTGTCCCTGCACAGGCTGCAGTCCCACTGGGTCTGTTCAGTATGAGACCTCTGCAACGCTGGTTTATAACACAGCGGGTGGATCTATCCAGGGACCTCTCCTGGGTGCTGACCATAACATGAGAGTGTCAAGATGGCCTGAGGCTTTGGCTAACCCCCGGCAACCTCATAAAAGGGGTCTGGCTGAGTCCGGTGACACCGTGTGGTGAAACCGATACCTCCCTGTACGGCTGGGGTGCTGTTTGCGAGGGCCGGATGGTCAGTGGGTGCGAGGGGGCCCACGAGACCCAGCACATCAATGTGTTGGGGTTGGTGGAAGTCCTGTTGGCCTTGTTACACTTAGCACTGCATGTGAGGTGGACACCATGTCCTGATACGTTCCAACAAGAATGCGACGATTGCTTATATCAAGCGTCACAGTTGTGTCTGCCACCTAGCTAGCATCATGTGGCGTCAAAGATTTTCCCACTTTTGTTCCCTGTGAGCATCTCACATTCAGGGCAGGCAAAACCTAGGAGCAGACTCATGATCGAGGGGAAGGCCGCAAGCGTCGGACTGACACATTCATCCGCTGATCATGGATATTTATATAATCTGGCATGATTTTGGCCAAGCAGAAATAGATCTGTTAACTTCACAAGATACGGATCATTGTCCTCTATGGTACTCTATTCAGAATGACGACCCCCCACTAGGCTACAAAGCCCTGGCTCACTGCTGGCCTTTGCTCATCAGTATGCAATACCTCCACTCCAACTGTTGCAGCAGGTGCTGGACAAGATGAGGGAGGACAGAGTGGAACTGGTTCCGGTGGTCCCTTGGTAGCCGACACAGACTTGGTTCGCGGACCTGAGGTCCCTCATCATGGGTACGCCTTGAGTTAGCTTTTGAGCGTTGGTGTGTGGCGGGTGGGGATAACCCATTATGCTGTAATATTGGGGTCATAGTCAGTTTCCCCCAAGGTCTGCATAAAAGAAGCTTGGCACCTTCCACTTTCAAGGTGTACCTAACCACAACATTGGCCTGCCATAATGGAGTGGATTGCATGCCACCGGGCAGTCACATTTTGACATCCAGGTTTATGCAAGGAACCCCCAAGTTACGCCGGTGTAGGCGGTCACTGACTTCGTAATCGGATCTAGTTTTGGTGCTGAATGCCCAAACAAGACCGCAATTCAAACTTCTACTTGTCTGGGCAAAACGTGTGGGAAATCTGATCGCACTGTCTATCCACCACTTCTGCTTGATGTTCTCCATGACAATCGGAGGATATCACTAAAACCCAATCCCGGATTTCAGCCCAAGAACATAAAAGTGGGATTCCTATCAACCATGATTTACCTCTCTTCCTTTTTATCCTCCTCCCTTTCGGTCAATGGAGGACGAGAGGCTGCATACTCTGACCTGTCCGGACGCTCTTGGTCTATGCGGAGCGCCATGCGACAGTCGGACCAACTTTTTCTGTGTTATGGATCTCAGACAATCGACAAAAAGCTCTATCCAAAGATTGCCTCTCACTGGATAGTGGCTTACTCCTCCGTGGGGCAGGAACCCCCAGAGGGCCTTAAAGCACATTCTACTAGGGGTGTGGCAACCTCGTGGGTGTTTTGTACAAGGGGTATGAGTAGAGGAGGTTTGTGGTGCTGCTACTTGGGCTACCCCACGCACATTCACTTACAGTCTCGACATGATGGTGTCTGCACTGGTACATGCTGTTTTGACAGCTGCCAGTTGTAAGCCTGCGTACAGAGTAATGCTAGGTGGTTGAGAGTGGTTAGCGTCAGGTGCTATAAGCTCAGCTGTATGTTGAATCCCCACCCACAAGCATTGTAGTGGGTGGTAATATAATTTACCTCCGCACCCTATGGATGGGTTCTTATACGCTGGGATTGGGGTTTGAGGTCACATCTGCCAGTTGGTACATAGAATGGACTACCCAGACACTGGGTTCTTTGTCTCCGCCTCTGGGGGCTTGCATAGGATACATCAGTTCTGACTTCACCATCATTGAGGGTTGGGATATCCAGTGTGGCATAATAAGAACTTGAGTTTGAAATTAAATAAAACATTTTGGTTGTGCTACAACCTTTGATTTACGAATGAAGAACGGCGGTTCGTACAGGTGGCCTCACTGACCAGCTCGGTCAAGAGCTGAACAATATGTCAGAGGAAGTATGATAGGCGGTGACCCAGTATATATACTGGGGAGGGGTGGCTTATGATGGGTGCCCTAGTGGCCCAATCACGGCCTGTCAGGGCCAAGTTGAGACTTGGTTGGTTAAAAAGGGCTTTAAGCTTTATTCAGTGGAGCTGAAGCAGCTTAATGCATAATGAGTGAATTCTTGTTCTTCATTTGGAAAACCAGGGTTGTAGTAGACTAGCTTCTCTTTTCTCAAGGGGGCTCAAAATAAAATTTGGAAACCATGTCACACTTGTCCACCATGGACACACTCAGAGAAACTACAAAATAAAAGTCCCTTATATATATAGTGTTTATATATATATATATATATATATATATAAATATAAATATATATAACTGACTGATCAAGCAACCTCCAGGCCTTTTATTTTTTTTCCTGCACTCTACCAGTAATGTACCAGCACATTAGGTAGTAAATTAATAGCCAGTTCAATGTTAAAGGGTGACATTATCATCGTCCACGTTGGAAGAAACGTGTTCACTACTGTGTTGGTAAGCTATGATGAGGCGAAAATGCACAGTCGTGTTTCTAAAAGGCAAGTGGATGGAGATCACTGTCTGTGCATGCACTGATGTTCATCTCAGCGGTGTTCTAACGCTGTTGCTGCTGCTACATGGATTGGTACTAAAATTTTATATATACATTATATATATATATATTTCTTATTTTTTTTCCCTCAACAGTGCATTCTAAAAATGAGTCATTCTTAATAAATATCTACACATCTGAGCAGAGAAGGAGATCCTGGATTAATCTCCGCTTCTGGATCTATGACATCAGCAATCATGATTTCACAGGGGGGGTTACAGATGAAAAATAAAAAAAGACAGAAACAGAAAATCTAAAGACTTTGTGCTGCTGATCCACTCACACACTTGTGAAACACTAATTAATGAACCATGGTGTAGAAAAAGGAAATCACAACTCTTAAAAATAAATTAATAAATAAATAATATACTTTAAAACAAAAAAAAAAGCAGACTGTGATTAGCTCAAGTTGTTGTTTATGTGACTAATACTACGGTACTTTTGCAAAACAACATCATATTCTAGGGAAATATTTACTTGAGCAATGTTTTAGTTTTCTCCATATGGATAAATAGGTGCTAAAATTAAATAACTTGTTAACACTATTGGCAGATGAATTGTAACTGTCATCTTGCTGGGAAGTGCAAGTCTTGTTAGGTGGAGTAGGTTTCTAAATGGTCCGAGTGTACTGCTCTGGGCTGCATATGACATCTAACTCCAAATTGTTTAAGGTGGTAATCCATAAAATCATCCATGTCTGGTGGATAACACGACAAATCCCAGAATTCCACTCTGAACGGCAACTTTTTCCAACATTTTTTATTTTCTTGGTCACTTGAGGTGGTGGGGATGTTTTTAGCTTCTGACTTTTTTTTGTCAAAGTTCATCCATATCGACAGTTTACTGACCACAAATAGCTACGCTCTATTTAATCAAATCCAATGTGGCTTCCTTTCACTTGTTGCGCGTGTGGTGGACCCCGCCACCAACAAAGCAACCGAATATAGAGGAGCACATTCATAACGCAAATACATTGAATAGATGTTTTTTATAAAATGCCAGCTAAATAAATATGCGACAAATATCAAATGCAGTATTTTTTTCAGGATTTTAATCAAAATAATCTTACGGATTACCACTTTAAATTTTGTTTGTTTTGGTCACGACCTAAGCACTCCGTACTGGTCCGTGTGGACTGCGCTAGTTGCCATGTTATTTCCACTGCTACTCTATGACGATCATTGTAATGGTTATTACCACTGTGGGCAACGCACTGACATCAGTTTCATCTCAGGATTGTGGTTCACACAGGAATTATAATAATAATATGGCAAATATTCAGCCGCCGCTCTTCTGGGGGCTGTTTGGCTTAGAGAACACACGTCAAACACTTTGGTGCTGAAGAAACCCTTAGAGATAGATACACACACACACACACACACACTCACAGCCGCCCCCACATTGCATACTTTGTGGGGGCATGCGTCGTGGGCACGCCATGCACAACATGCACACGGACACGGACACGTACACGTACGCACGCACGCACGCACGCACGCACACACACACACACACACACACACACACACACACACACACCAGACACACACACACACACAAACACAAGGTTCCATGTTCATCTGCTTGGCTCTAGACGTCCACTTATACTCCAGTGTTTGTGTCAAAGTCTTCATACGTCAAAGTCTTGATAAATTCCTATGTTCCTGTTATCGCGGCGTCCGTCTTGTCTTCTTCAAAGTGGCTCACTGCTGGTGCTGCTTCAGGCTGAAAGAACAAGCAGAGGAAAGTCCTGGTTAGTTTGTGAGTTAGGAAGGCAGATCAGGCACACCTCAGGGGATAAAATAAAAAACAACAAAAAACCATTTGCCTGTGAATGATAAGCCATTCAATATACAAATAAGCCAAACCCCAGACAGCTTAAGTGCTGAGAGATGGCATCGTCTTCCTTATCCATCTGCCCTTTAGCTTTTTGAAAACAATTTTCTTGTACAGCGTGTGACTTCTGTATCAAGCATGAACCAATTATCCCATTTCACAGTCTTCTCATAATTACAGCCCTCTTCACTATGCCTCCTATTTGCCTGTTTCCCAAATTAAAAACAATGGAGGCAAGATAGGAGTGTAATACCCTGGCGGTTGAGGTGCGGTAATTACCGTGGATTTGGCCTTTATCTTGCGCTGCTGATTGTTTTTCACGATGACTGCTGCTGTGGCTGCATTATTTGCTTTTATCACAGCATAACAAAGCAGAACCAGAGGCTTCCTTGTCACATTTAATTTAAAAAGAGATGTATTCCTGATTTCAAGCACACAGTCCATGCTACATCCACATTCTTGAGAGAGAATGTTTTCTCTCTGGAATTCCCTTCCATTAATATCAAATACTTTACTCAATTTGAGTGAAAATATATTTCTATAGCGACAAATGTGATTGGCTAGAGGTGAAAGGTCAACTTTAGATTGCCCAAATTAATTGGCTTGCCTATTGTGCCTACACGCATGTGTAACAACTAGCGAAATGGCGGAGAGGACAGCCTTTACGTCGTGGAAGTATTTGTATTGTTTTGAATTTGTGGGTGAAAGGGACAAGAACATCACAGGGAAATGCAAATTATGCCTGGGTGGAAACAACAAGTGGATAAGTTACTTTTTAATGGCAGTAATCTTGCAATGTAATAAGTTACTTTTAAAAGTAACATTACCTAACACTACTGGACACCAAGACCACAGTCATAGATGTTCCCTGGCTAGTTGTCAATGTACTTTAGATGGTTGTTTGTCTTAAAAATATATATTTTTAAGGAAATATACATTTCTGGAAGTGGCCATATGTCATTTCAATTTAAAGCAGCATTATGTAACTTTTGGTATTTGCGCCAGACAGTTTCTGAATGCAATTGCACTTTCTGCACCACTGTCGTTAAACTCGGTCCGGTGTCAGTAAAGAATTTATTTTACCAGATAAATATGAATCTTATCGGTCATCGCCACTTGCATCCAGCGAGAACTCAGACCATGGCTCCCCAGGAGAGAGAGGGTGTGGGGAAGGACGGGGCCCCCTGCTGCAGGTGTAGGTACCAGATGTGCTCGGCCTGGCAGATCTGCTTGCACACGTAAGTCAGAGGTTGAAACAAACCCTTTGGCGCAATGAAAGTGAGGGCTGCCAAGCACCGACTGAGGTGCGGGTGCCAGGCGCACCACTGGCCTGTTTCGCTCATGCTGTCGGGGAGGTGGAGTGGCTACCTTTTGGTTGAGCATTAAATTTTGACATTGACCGGCACGTTTATAATTTATTGTTTGTTGTGTGTGGGAATGAAAGAGGTGCCATTCTCCATATTACAAGGCAGTGTACCATCAAAAGGATTTTGAAGCTGTTTTAAGCTAAAAAAGGTGCATAGTGTTTCTTTAAGTTCTCTGGAGACTTGAGACTTGACTCAGACATTTGATGACTTGATCGCTGCCTTAAATAAGACAATACAGTAAAACTTGTGCCATATATGTTGATATGTGACTTCAAAGTGGTGTTTTAGTTTTGATCCAAGCTAATAGGGACATGAAAAACCCACAGGTAGCCTCTAGGCACAGCTATTGGTCAGAGACAGAAATGGAGGCCAGCGACCATCACAGCACCACGACAAGCACCCCCCCCTCCTCCGTTCCCTGACAGTTCCCACTAAATGCTGCTCCTCCATCACGCACAGGTTGGAGTCTTGCCCCAGAGGCTCCTAATGCCCAGACAGAGGCAAAGATAGACATGGAGATTGGAGCGAGAGTGAATTGGCGGGGGGAGGGTGAGAGAGAGAGAAAGAGAAAGAGAGAGAGAGAGAGAGAGAGAGAGAGGGAGAGAGAGAGAGAGAGAGAGAGAGAGAGAGAGAGAGAGAGAGAGAGAGAGAGAGAAAGAGAGAGCTTTTCGGGCACCATAGCTGTCAACAACTATCCTGGTAATGGCTGTTAAAACACTGGCCTTTACACCCTGTCTGCTTTGTCATGATTTATCCAGGGCTTTGGTCTCCCACTGAGGGTTGACAGCATACACAGCTGTGGGATGGGGCAGGTAGGAGGAAGGGGATGGGGAGCAGCCAGGAAAACAGAAGCATCCAATGACAGAGGCAGAGGAGCCATGGGGACAGACACTGGAAGACAGGCAGACATGGGAGCATGAGGAGAGGGAGCCAGACTTGGTGACTTTAGGAACATGACAGGGATAAAGGGGTGGGGTGCGAAGACGCAGTAGTCCAGAAAACCAGCTGGCATAGAGGTCACAGGGGTCATAGAGACAGGACATGCCCACACCAAGGGCGGAAAACATTTAATTGCTCTCTATTGACTTTATATCGCAAAAACAAAAAAAAAAGGCTAAAAGTGTACTGTGTGGTCGAATGTACCACCACCACAAGGATGTGAGGGGATGGAGACAGGGGATGGGACGGCATGATACCATTAAAAGGGTGAAGAACCGAAGAGTCTTTAAGATGAGAAAAAATCGATACAGGGAATAAGCCATGTGGAGTCATTGAGAAGAATGGGAAAACTTTGGGACCCCGACACTAAACATGGCAACGTATTATATTAATTATTACATATTGTGAGTTTCAGGATATACCTTTCCCTCTCTGGCAGACACAGGGCAACAAAATAATTCCTTGACATGCTTAAATGTCAGTGTTTTAGCTTCACACTTCTTTCGTTGGTTAACTCCCTTGGTTGCATATTAACAAGTTGATTATTTTCCCGCGCTTGTTGTTTGACCGTGCATAATGGCATAATGGATGGGTGACACCAGGTCTGTGTCCTGGCCCAGATGATTATATTTATACTCTGTTGATTGTTTAATGGAGCGTGAAACAAGGTGTATATGTTGCATCCGTCAAAACCTCAGTTAAGGTCTCATGAAGGTCTGCATGACCGAAGCGATGGTGGTCTTCGTGTGTGAATATTCTTGATGGAACTTGATTAGTTAGGAGGAGAGAGGAGGAGAGAATTAATATAGGGGCATAATACATAGGGGCAGCGGCTCAGGAGGTAGAGCGGGTCGTCCAGTAATCGGAGATTGCCAGTTTGCTCCTCCTGACGGCATGCTGAAATGTCCTTGAGCAAGAGACTTAAGCCCTAACTGCTCCCGATAAGCCTTGCTATAATGGTGTATGGATACGTTAAGTTTATTTGGTTGCTTTGGACAAAAGCATAATGTAATGTAAATGTAGTGTAGTGTCCAAGTTGGGGCAAGGATCAATCAATGTGCTTTACATTTAACAGTAAAAACGGCATGTGGCCTCAATAAAAGGAGAAAGATCAGTTTGTGTGCTATTTAAGGAACTTACAGTGTAGACAGACTGTATTCACTCTTAATGGTCTTCATCTGGAGCTGACTGTATTTGGATAAAGCTCTGCTGCCGCTGGTGCACGGTAGGAAGAGCCAGAGCCATAATCGATATAATCGATATAATCTATATCCGAGGGCAGGGACAGATTATTAAGAAGCCTGTATTTGAGAGATGGTGTGTGTGAGGAAAATTAAATTAAGTGTGAATGAGCGAATACTGTTTTGCACAAGTTGAAGGTCAGTTCTGCATGAGGTGTGTGTTTGCATGTGTGTGTGTGTGTGTGAGTGGGTGTGTGTGTGTGTGTGTGTGCCAGGTAAATGCAATTTGGCAGCGCCAGTTTCTAAGGGAACCAAACTGTAAGTGACCCTCCTGCATATTAACGTTGCCGTGGAAAGTGGACTCTGGCAGCATGCGTGAGCATGACGTGTGTGTGTGTGTGTGTGTTGCGCGTGTGTGTTTATTTATTGAATGGTAGGGGTGAGGGAAGGCGAAGTAGTGTGCATGTGCGTATGTGGATACACTTAGGCAAGTGTGTCGTCACATGCTTGTGTGTGTGTGTGTGTACTTGCCTGACAAGCCATGTGATAGTAGAAGTGCTAACCAACGACAGTATCACACACACACACACACACACACACACACACACACACACACACACACACACACACACACACACACACACACACACACACACACACACACATACACACACATATCCACGAAGCCTGGCCTAGTAGCACTAAATGTTACTTTACATTAAGTACTCTACTCTCTCTCTCTCTCCCCTCCCCCTCCATGCCCTTCCTCTTATTTTTGCAACAATATTTTTTCAGCGCACATGTGTGTTTGTGTGTGAGTGTATGTTTGTCCCGCACTGATACTGATGCATAATTACCAGGGTGAATACGCTAAATGGATTGTCCTAAAAACCCCATCATCGTTGCCTGAGGATCTGTGCTTACATTAGTATGAAACACGCACACACACACACACACACACACACTACATTAAAGGTCAGAATCATAGCAGCAGCACACACAAGCACACAGCATGGCCATGCACGCATTCTGAGGGCCACACTTGGTGGTAACCTGGGGAAGGGGTTGCTATCGTCTGTGATCGTCTGTTCTGCTATTTTAGTTTTAAATGTATTTGTATTTGTGCATGTTATAATTATGCAAAATGTTTGAGTATTTACTGCCCTGGTGAATGTTGTTAAGTGTGATTATAGGTGTCTTTCTTCCTACCTACTTCAGTTAGACCCATAATCACTGAAAGTCTCAGGGAACCCTCTGAGATGCGTATTAATGACAAAGGTAAAGTGTGTGTGTGTGTATGTATGTGTGTGTCTGTCAGTTCCAGCATATGTTTCGATTTTGTTGCCAGGCATCATTTGCATCATTTGTGCCGACAAAAAAAAAGCCAAACAGTACAAGCTGCTGTGTTTAGCGCTGTATGGCCTTTTTCCTGCATGCATCACTGCATGTACAAAAAAAGCTCCACGCTCTGTGGATCAATGGTTTTAATGGAAACACCATTCCAAGGGAGCAGGACAGGGATTTAATGTTTGTCTACTAGTTTTATTTGTTCCTCAGTGTTTAAAGAGGAAGATGGGGTTTTTAAAGTTGGAATACAGGCATGGACTGCCAAACAGCGTCTCATTAATTTAGTGGCCATAAGACCACGCTGAGGCTAAACCATTTATTTTTGTCAAAAAAGTCAATCTGTGTCATAATTGTGTCTTAATTTTCACATTTTGCAGTTAAAAGAAACCTTTTAAGCCGATCCGGTATCGAGAGAATAGCTTCAGCCGACTGCCATGCCTTGGTGCAATCGTGGTTGCGATTTCCTCCCAAGGATTGAATAATAAAAATAAGGTCAGAAACGACCTGTTTTGTTGTTTTTTCTCAAAAACCAATCACGTACATCTCGAGAGGATTCATTTTTTTTTTACTTTGCCGTCTTTCCCACAGGGGAAGGGACTCACAGGGCACTCCGGTCCCCAACTGCACTGTGAGGCTGTTGTAATCCGTCATCAAAATCCTCTCTGAAGATCTTTTTTTGTTTTATTTTTTACTATTTGACCTTTGGCTTTATATTTGTTATTACTGGCTACCGACAGCAATGGCAGCCAGCTTGGACAGACTGTGTAGCGTTCCAGGTGACCTGTGGGTAACTGTGCACTTTACACATCAGATTTAAGTGAGAAAACAGGGGCAACTGTTGAGGGAATAGAGGAATCTGTTGTTGTTTGATGATGACACTTTTGTCACGCCAAACTCTCACACACACACACACACGCACATACGCACACATGCTAACACACACACACACGCTAACACACACACACACACGCCCTTTCTGCGGATGCTTCTTCGTGAGAGATAATCCCCTGCTGCTGTCAGCTTTCGTCTCCTGCAAAAAAGCTTCTTCCACGAGCAAAGGCTTGTGCTGAGCGTGCACAAGTGTGTGAGCACGCGCACACACACACACACACATGCACGCACACACACACGCACACATACACACACACGGGTATGTAAAAATGGGGGGAACTCACATCAATTTGCCAAAGCCTTGACGAACCCCACAACAACCCCTGAAGACATCTTCAGAATAATTTCAGAAGGTAGACACACACACGCACGCACGCACGCACGCACGCACGCACGCACACACGCACGCACGCACACACACACACACACACACACACACACACACACACACAGATTTGGGGAATTATGCAGAAACAAACATATTTGCTGTAAGTGCATATACTCTACACATAAATAAACACACACAAACACACACACACACTCTGACTTGTGCTTGTACACACAGAAGCAGATGTGAGTAAGTACACACACAGGCACACACACACAAACACACGCACACTTTAAACATGCACACAGCCCAACAGTCCATATATTAGACAGCAAGAAATAAAGTTGAGAAACACACACACACACACACACACACACACACACACACACACACACACAGACAGACAGACAGACAGACAGACAGACAGACAGACAGACAGACAGACAGACAGACAGACAGACAGACACACACACACACACACACACACACACACACACTGGTTTCAATACTAATACAAGACATAACAAGCTCTGCATGTAAAGATGGGATGGCTCTTGAAATAAGACACAATGTGCTGCACAACAGAGTGTGACAGAGGCTTTATTTGCTATCACGCTGCTTCGTGCCCCCTCACCACACTGTGCAGCAAAGAGCAGAGTGTGTGCACACTGATTTAGGGTAGTGCCGTCTGCATGGGAGAGTGTGTGTGTGGGGCGTTACAGAGAGAGAGCCTCCAGCAGTTTTTCTCTCTCTCTCTCTGACACACACACGCACACGCACGCACACACACACACACACACACACACACACACACACACACACATAAAACACACACACACACACACACACACACACACACACACACACACACACTCACACACACACACACACACACACACACACAGATACATTTATATACATATATTTATATTACATACTCTCTTATGAAGTGTGTTTCACCTGAGTGGCTAAAATCAGAGCAGACTGACTGTGTGGCTGATGAAGCAGAACCCCTGTTTCTTTTTCTGTCCTGTCTCCTGCCGTCCTCCATACAGCACGGACACCAGAGCTCTCCCTGACCTTCATCGCACATTTTCCTTTCCAGACTCTCATATTTGTACCATAAAATCCAATAAATTTCTTCCTCGCCCCCTGCCTCTCTCCTCCCTTCCCTGGCACGACTGTGCAAGATATTTCCCCGCTCTGATAGGAAGTCACCACACATTCATATTAGGATAGGAAAAACGTCAGCGTGTTCCTTCCTCCCACGCTGACATCCAGGTGAACAAATCCGAATCCGTTTTACTGCCCAGAAATAACACTCCATCCCAGTTCTGTCCAATTCCACCTTCCACTTCATAGCACTTTCCAGCCCTTGGAGGAGGCCCACGTGGCCTTCTCCCCTGCTACCCTGTGACCTATCAAGTCCTGCTCTTCTTATACTGAGAGCAGGCTGCTCTCAACCCCCTCCCATCCCACACTCCCACTCCCCCCACACTGTCACTATCCAACTGTACAACCCCCGCGCCTCCACCTCTTCATCCCCCAATGCCAAGCACAGATGCTGGAAAATAATGGACTGTGTTTGTCCCTGACATCACCTGTTGGTTTCTGAAGAGGCAATTTGAAGCCTTGAGTTTGGGTTTGTGCCCACCGCCATCTTGGCAGGATGGAGCCAGAGCTTAATAGATTTGGGGTGGAGGTGGGGTGGGCGCAGTTGGAAGGAAGAGACACTCCCACTTGGCTCGAACACAAACGAAAGACCTGTCAATCAAGCCTCCAAATATGGCCTGTTTTAAGCCTTGAAAGGATACTTGATGCCAACTGTGAAATGAGGGAGGAAAGGCCGAGTATTGTTGTGTACGTTGAGTCTTCATCTTCACCTTCATGAGAAGTGAAAAATAAACCACCCAAAAAATAACACATGTTGAGAAACATTGTTTTAAATGCAGCTTCATTTTTGACTATCCACCCGCTGGTTTCAGTGATTATCAACTGTGTCGCACCGCTTGAAGTGAGTTGAGGGTTGCCAGGTATGGACTATTAAGCCTTATGCCAGAACATGGCGGTCAACAACCTACAACGCAGATGCATTGAGTTGCACAGGCATCTTCACACAAGGGTAAAATGGTATCCACCTTCTCATCTGAATCTGAGTAAAACAGACCGAAAAGGAGGATCCCTTTAATATCCTCTCTATTTGAACAATAATTTGCAAAATCCTAGCCAACACGCCTATGAGAAGTAAACCTCAAAGTGGGAAAAACTGTATTGACTTTGTATTTCAAGTGAGAAGTTCATACTTTTTCCATTGACTTCCATTTAAAATCTGCTCCGCTTAACTGGGCCCTTCAAGCTCCTCATTTATTTCATTTTCATTGGCTTCTCTCTCCTCAGTTCTCGGTCTGTTTTAAACTCCCTCCACTCCTTTTGCCCCCTGCGTTCCTTCTCTTTACTTCCTAGCATTCTTCTCCTCTGTTCCTCTGCATCTACTGTACTTCCTCGTCTGTTTTTCAACATGTTTATCTCATTGTCGTCACCTCCGTTTTTATCTGTCTCTCAAATGCTGTTATTTGCCTGTTTCTCTGTGCATCTGTGTAAAATACAGTCTCCTTCAATCTGGGTCATGTAATCTGCCCTGGTTCTTTCTCAAAATGTACTGCGCTGCTGTCTGTCTCCCTCGATCGTCTCATTCCTCTTCTGCCTTTGTCGCTTTCACAAAACATTTTTTGTCTCAACTCTGTGCTAATCTGCCTGTCTTCGTCTCTCTTCCATTCTTTTCAACTGCCCTCTGCATTTCACTATATATTTGTAATTTCAACATTTTATTTAAGGATTTTATAGCAACG